>NW_027263598.1:0-211484 GCF_044049455.1 Aspergillus lucknowensis | reverse complement strand
CCCGATTGGATATACCATCCGGTATACCATCTCGAGGGTAGGAAAATGGTAGGAACTTGGGAATACTTAAGGACGCTCATTACCACTGTATCTACTTTCCTATCTTCGTGATCAATACTACTGTTATTCCAGAGTAACCTGTTCTAAGGATCTTTGCGAAGCAACTCGTCTAGTACTTACTCTACAGGCTATAGTATACGTACTATAGGCTGGCCCTGCCCTTTCACCTCGACTTCAACCCGACCGTGACGAGTCTCCATACTCGTCGGACGTGATCGCACCAGGTAAGACAAGTCAATCCGAATCCTTCTGAAGTCCCGTGTGAGAGCCCGGGGTTAGGAGCGCACGAGAGGTCGTCGCTTCGATAACAAGGGGACTTTAAAAGCAGTTACTACTTAACAAATACTTAAGATTTTAGATTTTTTTAAAGCTTGAATTGCAAGTTGAATCCTACCCTCTTGCCTAAGGAATTTTTGAGATTTTTAACGCGATTTTGGTAGCATAGTGGTTGGTTAAAGTTCAACACGTTGAACAGCGCGGGCAAAATTAAGGTGGTGATTGGTTCGGTTGGGTGATCGACTCGCTTGGGAATTACGTTAAATATGCTAATTAATAAGCAGGATACTAAGGTTTTGGCACCGCGTGTATAGGTATAGTATACCCGTGCCTAGGGTTGGCAGCCTTTTAAGGTCAAGATAGAGCCAGATAATCGGGTAATACTTATTATAGAGATAGGGGTTCTTCTTAGGACAACGCCTACTAGCTACATGCTAGGGTATCCAAGGTAACAAGCTTGCTCTAGCTGCGCTAGTACCTCTAATAGTAGTGGTATTCTACATATTAGAAACACAACCTCTCGTAGTTAAATAAATTATTTGTACTGCATATCCAGAAGTCTGCCATGCAGATGGCTGTATAATAGAGGTCCCATTTACATGGCTGGACAAGGAGAAGGCGGTAGATTTCAAGACAGATTTCTAGCAGGAGAGTGAAGAAGCGAGTGAGGAAGGAGGTGTCAGCAGCTGCAGGAGGAGGGCGAGGATGGTGTTTGAGCCTGGCTTTTAGACGTGCTTGAGCATTATTGGAGCCACCGGAATTCAGCCCTGTAAGGTGGCTAGAAGGAACGACAGTAGATGATAGCGCGCCGAATTATTTGATTGCTACGCAGAGACGTCGGGGTCAATTGGATGACGCAGATTTCTCTGATCTCTTGGTTAAGATTGGTGATCTGGGTGGAGGTAGGATGCACCCGTTGTTATATTGATTTCGAACCCGGTACCAAAACTTACTTCAATCAGTTATACAGGACCAGGATTGTAATCACGGACCAGTAACGCCTACAGCTTTACGTGCACCTAAGCTAATTCATCGGAATTCTTGGAATGCTGGCATTGATATCTGGGCTTTAGGCTGTTTAGTATGCTTCCCTAGATCTTTAAGCCCAGTACCTCTATCTGACCTGTGTAAAGATATTTAAATTAGCAACAAACGAACTATTATTTCTATTAGGAACCTTTGGCCTCTCTGCAGAGCAGATTGACGAAGAGCACCTTTGCCTTATCAGTCAGCTGCTCGACAGGGAGGGTCATATGAATAAGACCTTCATAAAGCATCTGACGGACAAGTTGCCTCCTGACTTTAGTGCTAAGAACATTTAGCACCTTGCAGCACTCCTTTGGCTAATACTGTAGCAAGATCCTAAAAAGCAACTGGCAACAGCTAAGTTACTTAGTAATCCCTTTCTGGTCGTAGAAATCGAGGACTGAAAAATATCACTAGCATGCCTTCTACCTGCTTTCAATCTATCACCAAATAATGCACATATTCATGTATTCTATACCTGCGTGTTGTTTTACTAATACAACATTTAAATAGAATTCATCATCGTGCTAATCTAAGTTTGTTCAGCTTGGCCAATCTCTAAAAAGACTGTTCATCAATGCCACTCACCATAAGTTGTCAGTCTTTGAGCACCAAGAATGTGATTAGTTTATTTCCACAAACACTTATGTGGAACACCACCTTTTGGTACAGAATAAAAACTTGTTTAAAGCGCCCTTTGTTGACTTTGAAGCTTAATAGATATCCCAAGCTATATGGCTAATTCTAAGGCAGTTCATGAGTTGGATTCACCCTCCAGCATTTAAATGCTTTTATAAAAATGGCGCTGTGGTGGACCACAAATTTGTTTTCATTTTGGTTTATTAGTGCCAACAGGTAATTAATGTGCGGAAGCTAGCCGCCGTCAATTTACACAGTCTTCTTTTGTGACACAGGTTGCCTGAGTCGGGCGCTCCGCTACTAGAAATAGATTCCTTCCTAGCACTTATAGGCTAGACAAGTTTTGCCAATGGACGTCAAGCGACCAAATCGAGGGTCACTTGGCGTCGGCTACTGTCCTATTGCCATCCCCCAAGCCTCCGAGCAGTGTTACCAGGTTAGTAGGATGGTGACTGGCCACATGCGACTCCCTCCAGTTGTATACTTTTCACTGTCTTTTTTTATTGGTACTTTGTTGGTATTATCATTTATCATGGTGGACATTGTTGTTTTAAATCCTTGGCCCTTGGATTTTGGATAATATTGCTGCCTGCCATGGCTGTCTCATCACTGACGTACTCTCAATATAGTAGATGTAAGACGCAAGGCGGAGCATTCTAGTTCATCCTAACAAGTGCAAGTGGAAGGCGTATAAAGGCTGAACACATTGTTATGATATGAACGTCCTTTTATATATACTTGATAGAGACTCAACATCACGCATCCTACTCTTTCAATTAGACAACTGAAAATCCTTATCGCCAGACTGTAACTTCGACTAACCCCATAAAACACCCCAACATCTTAAAGATGAGAAAGGCAAGCCTTATTCCTAATGGTAATAAACACTATTCTTTTTTGCATCCACAATGACAATCCCCAGGACTAGTCCAAAGATTAGCGACGCAACAAAAATAGCAGCAATAATCCACGCGCAGAGAATCGCAAAGCGTCGCTTGTTCTGGCGCTCCAAGAACGCATCGCATGCCTCGCAGTGGGTGTGAGGCTGGAAGCTTGCCTCCAATGGTAGAGGGTTGCTGTTGAAGCCGGTGAGGTAGCCGTGGCCTTGTTGTTGCTGCTGTAGCTTTTCTTCGCCTGTGAGGTCTGTTTGGGGAACAGCAGCGTACTGGAAGTTGGTTAGTTGTTTGGCATGGCTAAAGTGAAGTTAGAAAGATAATGACGTACGCCAGCGAAACAACGAGGGAGGAAATTCATCTTGTGGAGGGTAGAGGAGTCGGTATCGGTAGTAGAGCCGGAGTCTGCGTCAGGCAATTCGGGCATTGCTGGCCTTCGCGCTGAGAGTTGGGTCTAACAGAGGAACAAGTGAGTTGAAAGATATTGTGTTTCTTCCAGCTAGCCACCCGCTCCGGGGCTTCTTTGCGTCTAGTTACATATAAAGCCGAATTGTGGTTGCCTGGTAAAAGCGTGACATCAAAACAAACCTTGGGGTTGCCAAGAATAGATAAGTTATGATTGGGACCAACACAGATCTGCACATACTATTGGCTCATTTCCAACCATAATGTATCTGAGCTCCTTTTTCTAAGCCGGTGTCAGAGACTCGGGCATTGACAGCCAATAAATCCTGCTGTGCCGCAGCACTCCGCCACGACGCTAAGGAATAACAAAGTGCCGATCTGGTCATCTCGGGTGATCTGATATTAGTAAGTGAGTGATACTGGAGGTGTGAGCGAGCGAACTACGTATCTGAGCCAGTGATCAGGATTTTTGTTATATATAAAGGACTATCATTACCTGTACTTAGAAAGTTTTATTCTCTGTCTGTTATCACCAGATTGACAATACACCCAGCTGAGTCGTGAAGTGCTTGCCAACAAGGATACATTATTGGGCTACGTAAAACCGGTGGCTTGATCCCAAGTATCGTTTAAATTGGCCCCCGGGCTGCCGCAGACCACTCAGACCACCGGAAATAGAGACTTTTTGACACACGGGCGTCGCTCTGTGCACTAATAGATTTCCACAGATCAATTGGCGCTCGCCTGAGACACCCAGCTGTATAGATAAAGGCACCATGTATTAGGTATCAGTGAAAAGGAGGCACAGTAACTAGACTATCGTTGGTAGGCAGTTCGGATTGGAAACGCCGCCCCCACAGAACATAGTATTACTACTGCATGCAGCCTATCCAGCTCCGGGTGTTTACATTAAAACGTGTTTAGCACACGGATTCGGTTGGGTAACAGCTAATCTACTGGCATGCCTTTTCTGGTGGAATATCTCAGCTGCTCCTGTAGGACGTCAGACCCGAATGCATTTAGGATCCTGTGGGGGAGAAACCCGGGGGCGAAACCCGGGGTTTAATCATCCGTTTGGGGAATTAGAGCTACACCGAGCAGCAAGGCAAGCTGTTAGGTGAGTACAGTGCGGATGCGTCCGTCAGCAACAAAGCAGGAGATACGCCCCTCAATTGCACGATATAGACCGGAGACTATAACCTCGTCCAGTTGCTCCTCGATGAGAGACATACGTCTCTTGAAACAGATAACTGCGGAACAATGCCTCTATACATGGCCGCGTTTGGAGGATCGCTGGATATTGCAACAAAGCTGATCGAGCGCGGCCTTGACCCTTCGGTTTGAAGCGAGTCTGGGCTCACACTACTCTACTTGGCTTCTCGCGGTGGGCATGTCGAGGCTATGGACTTACTTCTTGCCAAGGGACAGCAGTAGATGCAAAGCTCGAGAACGGGCGAGCACCACTCCATGCTGCCGCGGGAGTAAAGACTGCTGAGGCAGCACGGCTGCTCGTGGAAATGGGGGCTAAAGTCTTGGTTCCCTGCTCTTTTTTGCGACAGTGGTAAAGAAACTACATGGCAATGTAGATCCAAAGAGGAAGGGTAGGAATGGAAAACTATTGCTCCAGACTCTTACTAATTTAATAGTCTCCTGTTTACCATTACCAATAGCCATGTCCCAGGTTATCTGCCCAAGCTTGCAACATGTTATCCAGTTTCTAGGGTAGATTCTTGGCAACTTCCTCTAGCTTATATAGTAATGCCTCATGCAATTCTAGTTTCTGCTTTAAGAATTGGCATAAGGTTTAATCTAACCTTGGCTTCTTAAGAGACTATATTAACAAGAAGTGCTTTTCTAAGGAAAGTTCGATTGCCTTCTCTGTAAGATATACTTGTTGGAAAGCTAATAGGTTAACATCTAGAGTAAAAAGAAACAGAATAAGGAGATACTTGTTAGTAAGGGCCTTCAAGAGGACCCTAATAAACTCTAGGGAGATAACCCCAAGGCACATGGGTCCCAGATGTTTCTATAAAGCACTCAAGAGCTGGCTGGGCAAGGAACCGGAGACTACTCTCCTGGAGTGGCGAACCCTCAGGCTGCATAGTATTCTAACAGAGCATTAGTACTATAAGTCAAAGCTTAGTAGCAAAGAAAGAGCCTACTAACCAAGGTTATAATAAATGTCATGAAGGAGAACTCTAAAAACCCAAGCAGCCCTATAACCTTGTCTTTAAAATCCTGTTCTTCCAATTGAACCTTCTTAAGATTATTATATTAAGTGTAAAATCTAGCATAGTTAAAATCAACCATACTCTACGCGAAAGATATAGATAGGTATTAGTGATTAGGCTTAGATAAGATAGCAGGCTGGTTGGTGTTTTGCAGGAGCAGGTTAATATTCCAAGTAAAAATAGAGAGAATAGTAACTTTATTCTTACTTAGCATGTCTGCAAGGTTCTGAATATACCCCACGATAGCTGCCTCTAGAAGGGTCTCTAGGTACCCCAAGAACTATGTATAGAAATACTCAAGAGCCAACCAAGCTAAGAGTTGAATATTTGATATTGCGTGCTATTTGAATAGATTAGAAATCTCCTGGTTCTTATTATATATAGGAATATCAAGGGTGCTGCCGTTGTTATAGTCCCAAGCATTCACATCTACCCCATCCTACTCAAGGAGTTTTTGAACAACTTCTGGGAGGCCTTTGCGGGCTGAGAAATTCATTATCATACTGCGTTGCAAGAGTATCTGATTACCGCCCATCATGAAACCCACAAAACGCCATCCCTTCCCAAATCTATCCAGAACCGGAGTCTAACATGATCCAAAGACTTCCTTCCAACTCCCAAACACGACGAGACCAACGATGCATGAATTCTGATTAGCGAGTCAAGACCAAACCACTTGCTTTGCCTTCCTCCACTCTAACTTCTCTGCCAACATCTCCCAGCTAACCTGCCCATCAACACGCCCCACACCCTTCAGCCCCGCCGCCATAAATGAGATGAGACGGTTGAATTGGTTCTGGATGTCCTGTAGACGCTGGATGTAGTGAGTGTCTTGAAGGGAGGCGCGGCGACGGTTGTGGGGCTTTTTGTCATCATTATCGGAGTCGGAGTCGGATTCAGCATCTTCGTCCGTGTCTGTATCTTCTTCGTCACCATAGGAGTACTCGTAGCGAGTTTTGCGGGGCGTGGGCGTCATTCCTGTTCTGAAGGGTTTGGCGGGCGTGAGTGTCTGTTTTCGGGGCGTTCGTGTTGGATCGAAGATATTTTGGTGGGATCGTGAGGATTGCAGGTCTGCGAAGGAGATACACAAATCTAAGACGGTGAGAGTTGCTTGATGGAGCGGGTGGAGGTTCGTCGAGAGGAGGCATTGTTCTTCCAATGAATCCATGTACGAGCGATGGGCGGCGATCATAGCGTCGACGTCGCCCGCAGTAGAAAGAGATTTCCGGAAGGATTCGGTTGTAGAGGAAACGACGAAGGCCGTGAGGTGGCTGTAGAGAGTATTAAGGAACCAGAGCATGTTATGGCGGAGGGCATAGATGAGTGCTTTGCTTCTTGTGTCTGTATCTGAGCTTTCTTTGCCTGTATCCGCGTGGGAGTATTGGAGACGCTGTTTGATGATCGTGTACTTAGCTCTGCGGATCTGCATGAAGAATGTCGAGATGCGCTGGTATGCAGCGATTCCATTCCTTGTGATGATGTTTGTCACCGGCCAGGGGAGAATGTAATCGAAGGAGAGGGTGCGAAGGAGCTTTACGGAACGTGTGCGGTGTGTGCTGTCCGTGTCTTTTGCGGACCGGACAATCAGGCGAGTTGGGTCGATGAGTGGCATGGTACTGAAGGCGCTTTGGGCCAGTTCTGTAAGCAAAAATCGATCGCTCCAGCCACCCTTCCCTCGATCTATCAGTTCGAAGATCTTAGCATCAATGGGTCCAATCATGCTCATATCTCTGCAAAGATAGATGTGCTCCAAGACTTCAAGAGATATCCATAGCCCGCATTGCTCGTCGAGCTCCGTTCGTAACAGGGATGATGTTGATGCGTGCTGTTCGTTGACTTCCTTGCTGAGGGCAGCTTCCAGCAACGCATGAAACGGAAGGCAACTCAAAGAAGGGTCGGAGGGATAAACATCTTCAAAAGACAGCGCGACTTTTCCCAGACGTTCAGAATCCGCAACCATATTCAAACGCTTCAAGAAGACCATACTTTTGCCAGCGATGAATATCCTATCAGCAAAAGGTCGGATGAACTTAGGTACATTAGCAAATTCTGGTTGCTTGTCCAGCGTATACCAGTCGTGCCATAGCGTCCGCAAGTCGGTTCTCTCGTGATTTTCACGCACGAAGAACGCATGTGCCGAAGGCTCCAATTGGCCTGTTTCCATCCAACGACGAATTGGTCGAGCGTAGGTCTCAAAGCAGTCGAAGAAAATACGGGCTAACAAGGTAAAATTCTCATCATCCCCAGCCGCTTGAGTGCTGCAGACCAGATCATATAACAGATCTAAACACCGAACAGTATTGTCTGTAGATTCGCACTCAAGCGTGGAAACGAGATCCGCGAGGAGTATCAGCAAACGTGATTCGGACTGAACACCATCAGACAACTGCAGAAGGCTGACTGCCAGAGATCTCTGAGAAAGATATTCAAACTGCATGTCTGAAAGAAATTTGTCGAATTTGGATAAGTGATTCTCGATGCAGCGGTGAAATGTCTGCATGTAGGCAGTAGTCTGTGGTGTCGCTGCGAAGCGCCTTAAAAAGTATATCTTGGACCCGCACGAGCTGACGGAGCGTAGCAGGGACGACAGCGCCGCAGGAGACAAGTGTGACAATGTGTATCTCCGATCCAGCTCGAATTGTCCGTCTAGCCGCCAGAACAGCGAGGTTGGTAAGCCTTGTAGCATAAAGATCACCTCTCTCACAAGCTGAAGCTCGGTGACAACACGGGAAAACGCCTGCTTGCTCTGAGGCATGTCTGATGAATTCCCATCTCTCCAAAACTGTGCACTCTCTATCGATTCCACAAGCTCTTCGTCCTCCCCTGAAGAGAAGACATCGTCCGGAATCACGTAGTCGTCCTCCCGAGCTATCGACGTACGAGTAAAGCTTCGGGCCCGTTGGGAGCTATCCGAGAGGGATGAGATATCATCCTCATCAGAGGACCCTGCACAATAATCTACGTTTTCCCAGATATCCTCGTCGCAATAAGCGGTTCCGGAGGCATCCAAATCGGTCCAGGAGAGCTGTTGCCGATCCTCCTCGGCCCTCGGCTTCTCGATCCGATCAACTCTTGACAGTTGGGCCGGTCGGTCTGCGAGATGTAATAGTAAAGAGAGGATTTCCGGGAACAGTGAGCCGCGGTGCTCATCTAATTCAGTTAGTCGTAGCCGAAGAGCATCCGCCAAGTCATCTCTGCTGAGAACGCGGAACTTCTCTTCGAGTCCATCGAGTTGGTTCGCTACAGCGAATTGGTCTGTACGTCCGTATAATGGAGACTTGAGCGTGTCATCAACCCGACGTTTGAGAGCCCGGAACCGAGGATTGTCCTGCAGAAGCCTATTAGCGGCTGTCCACATACTATGAGAGACGCGCGTACCTTGCCTGACTTCGTGACAGCAGCAATCAAACCGTCCGTCAGGTGGTTTAGTTTACTAGTAGCAGCCATTGTCAAAGCCGCAGCAAGCCAACCAGCTTCATATGCACGACAGAACCCGACAGGCCGCGCTCCATGGCGCTGAGCGAGGAGAGAAGTTGGCGAGGGGGCCGGGGCAGCAGTTGACGTGTTGCCCGATTTGTGAATGCTATTGCCACGCTAGTCCCGATTAGGCCAAGGCGGCGACGAGGCTCGAAAGGACAAGATTCGAGACGCTCGCCATTCTTCGTCTCCTCG
Organism: Aspergillus lucknowensis; assembly: GCF_044049455.1. Lineage (NCBI taxonomy): Eukaryota > Fungi > Ascomycota > Eurotiomycetes > Eurotiales > Aspergillaceae > Aspergillus > Aspergillus lucknowensis. The sequence goes on along the minus strand of NW_027263598.1, from coordinate 202,282 downwards.
ACGATTCTCAGCGCCGCCGTCGCTTCTCCTGGGGCCGTCAAAATGGCTATCGCTCGACCAATTCGCATGCTGTCCACAGCATGCGTGGTGATTGTTATCTTTCTGGTGCTCCAGATGAAAAGAGGTTCTTCCGTCGAGCCGTCATATAATGGCATGACCACCGACCCTCTGAAAGAGCGTACGTCCCTGCAGCAACTTCTTCCTGTGTATCGTGTGGCCCTAAGCGGCTAGTCTCGAATGCTTCTAACTTCGTGCTTTTCGCGTTCCAGTAACCGGCGAACCCGAAGGGTACCTGTGGCGCGCTGACGAGCACGACTACGACCCCGACAGCACCAGCTCAGCTCGGACAAACGCCGCCATTATTTCTCTTGTGCGAAACGAGGAACTAGACGAGCTAATCCCGACGATTCGAGACTTGGAGAGGACATGGAACAGCAAGTTCAATTACCCCTGGATCTTCTTCAACGACAAGCCGTTCACGGCAGAGTTCAAGAAGAGAACCCAGGCGGAGATCAAGGCGAAAGTCCAATATGGTAATTCAACCTGAATCAGTCATTTGCGAGAGCCGACTGACAATTCTGTAGAGTTGGTGCCACAAGAACACTGGGATGTACCAGAATGGATCGACATAAAACACTTCAAACAATCCGCGAGTGTCTTGAAGGACAAGGGCCTCCAGTACGCTGATAAGATCTCTTATCATCAGATGTGCCGGTGGAACAGTGGCATGTTTTACAAGCACCCTGCGCTGGAGAAGTACCGTTACTACTGGCGTGTGGAGCCTAAGGTTCAGTTTTTCTGTGACGTCGACTATGATGTGTTCCGCTTCATGGAGGACCGCAACTACGTCTACGGTTTCACGATCAATCTCTTCGACGCTCCTGAGAGCATTCCAAACCTCTGGCCTACGACTCAGGAGTTTCTCGCTGCGAATCCCTCATACCTCTCTGACAACAACATGATGAATTGGTTGACGGACGACCAACTCCGGCCCGACCACACCCAGGAGGCCAATGGGTACTCAACCTGCCATTTCTGGTCTAACTTCGAGATCGGCGACATGAACTTCTTCAGGGGCGAGAAATATTCCGCGTACTTCGATTATTTGGATCACGCCGGTGGCTTCTTCTACGAGAGATGGGGCGACGCACCCGTGCATTCGATCGGTTTAGGATTGTTCGCTGACGCTTCCCAGGTTCATTGGTACGCCATCCACCAACCCAAATATAGCACGCATGGCTAACTGTCGTTTACCTAGGTTCCGCGACATTGGATACCGCCACATTCCCTACTTCAACTGCCCCAACTCGCCCAAATGCTCCGCCTGCACGCCCGGCAAATTCTACGACGGAGAGCCCTTCCTCGCGAAAGAGGACTGCCGACCCAGCTACTTTAAGCACGTTGGGACTCATTAATCACTCCTTCCCCGGACGACTCATGATACCCGAAACAGTGAAAGCTGGCTTCTCTTACTCAGGTGTCTCTTTGTATAATTGGACTGCAACAACGATAGCCTCGCGCGCCTTCACGCCTACCTGCATTTTAAGGACTGATGACATTGCATATTCCAAAACCAGAGTACAGTTTCGGCGGCGTTCTTGATTTGATATTTGGCTTCTAACCCAAATGCTTCTTGTATTCCTGTTTATATTTTTGCCATATTTCTTTTGCTTACCATCTTTCTCTTCTTATTGTCTCAACATACTTCCTATCAATTCTTCATTGTACTAGTTGTTTGGGTTATACAAGGGAGAAGAAAGTTGCGCACGGCCTTCTTTTCTTCCGGGGTGTATACTGCTTTTAACCCCCTAACTTTTCTTTCACCTATCTTCTTCTCATCTCGAGCCTAACCAAACTGTACATGTCTAATCCAGGTACACAATACACAAGATAATAGAACAAGATGTCTTTTATAAGATAGATGTCTTAGAGTACAGCAGCTGCTCAAGGGAAGAAAACGGCTTAGATCAGATCAGGTCAAAGTAACTTCGTCGTAAGCGCTGGTATAGAAAAGCAACGTTGCCCCCACCCTACTCCCCTGCAAAGGGGCAACACGACACAGCACAGAAGCACAACTCTTCCAACAGCATTCTAGAGTGATCCGAGTACGGTAGTATGTATACAGCTTTCCTATCTCGTCGAACTGGAGGATTTCGCGCGAACGATACAGTAACGGACTTTGTGCGGAACGAATTTCTTTCTTTCTTTCTGGGGCGCATCCCATCTCTCGTCTATTCCTGTTCGGGGTAGAGTTCCTCGCGCAGGGCAACGCCGAGCTCCTGGCGGAGACCCTCGAGGGCTTCGAGGTATTGCTTGTATTGGTCCTGGTTCTCGACCTTGGCCTTGATACCTGTTCACTCATAGTAAGTATTAATGCGAAAGATGCCACAAAGTACAGCGGACGCGCACCCTCGAAAATCCGGACAGCGGTGGGGAAATCATTGACGCGGCGGGCGGCCCTCAGGGCAGCGGAGAGGACCGCGACGGAGGGTACAAGATCGTACGCGAAGCAGTTGTTCAGATTACGCTAGGGAAAGCGACAAGAGATGTTAGCATTCCAATTCCTGACACATATGACGATGACGCCACGATTCCGAGGGATTGTCCGGCCATTGACTCACCTGGAGCTCGAAAACATCCTGCACGCCGTCGAACTCCTTCTCGAATCTAACAATTGGGGCGAACGTCAGCGGGGTGGATAACGATTTTCGCGGGACCGGGTGGGAGGGGGGACAGGATCCAGCTTGCGGCTGGGGTGTTCACCCCTGCGACAGAGGATCATCACGTAGCCTGGCAGGCAGCGGGCGAGTCCAATGGCTCCCGGATAATAATGGCATACCTAGCAGAGAACTCCTCGTATGTTTCATCCTCGTGCTGGCCGGATCGGAGCTTCATGGAGGTGCTGAAGGCCGGACGCCCGAGGGACCACGCAGCGGGAGTCTGCACCCGGGTCCGGGGCAATTGGGTAGCTCTGAAAAGGCCGGAAGGGCGGACGGCGCGGGTCGCGAGGCGGAGGGCGGAGATAGGAGCCATAGCGAAGGACGAGTGGACGAGGGTAGCTGGAGGAGGTGAATTGACGAGTAGGGTAGACAGGCGAGATGTTGACGAAGTTCGAGTTGGAGGTTGACCCGACGGCGCTAGGTTTTTTGCGGGTGCGTGGTGTGAGGCTTTCTGCCTGAGGCATAATAAGCATTTGGGTTGTGGATGCCTGAATGATGGACGGATTCCCGGCTGGGCCCGAATATTTGGCCTGAGGCATAAACACGATTTCTATTTGGTGCTTGTGATTGGCTGATTCAATGTCATACAAAGATCCACTCTTATTGGCTGCAACTTGAACTTTGAGTCGGGGGATGAGTTCTGATCACGGGCACTTTCAAGTTGTATGACTTGCGAAACTGAATGTGACACATATCCCACAGTATATGCTGCCTTCACCGAACTCAAATTCGAGGTCTGCAATTCAGTCGACCCGTTGTGCAATTGTTGAGCCTGCACAGCCTTTTTCCCCGTTGTGGAACACTAGAGTCGGTTCATTTTTATATTTTTTCAGAAATGGGTTTACGGAGTTTTTCGTCACACGGCGCTGTCTGTTTTCACGGTGTTCAACCTCTTAGTGTACTATCAGCACTTAGAATCTCTGATTGGATCATAACTAGCTTCGGGACTTGGGTAGTTTAGCATCAAGTCTTGGATATCCTGCGGTTCGGGGAAGCACTTGGGGGTTGTTGGCTCTCCACGAGGTTGAACCTTGGAATGCAAGGAATTACAATGACGAGGTCCCATTGGCCAATGATCAAATGCGATGAACCGCTAAACTCAGGCTGGTTAGGGAGCAGCATGTGAAATTGCATCCCCGGTGCTCGATTGCAACGCGGACGATCTGAGGGCACAGTTACGATGAGAAAAAGGCCTGTGACGGCCTGTGACGGCCTGTGCTTTACCATAATTCCAAAAGTATAATCAATCGAGTCCAATGGTTGAGAAGTGATAAAATTCCAGCTTTGAGAACTCGAAAGCCGAGTCGGTGGCACATGATTTCCGGCCCCTTTCCGTGAACGCTAAACCCGATATGGAAGCTCTGCGGACGCGACGGAGCCCGAGAGCAGCCAAAAAAACACGCGCAGATCGACGGGCCTTCTCCAGCTTCTCCTGGGCCTCAACCTTCTCTTCTCAACCTTCCCTCTTTCCTCAACCACTTTGTTTCTTCCCTGAAAAGCATCCGCTGCCGCTCGGGGACTCTCTTTCCTTCTTTAGCTTCCGTCACTCCCTTCTCCCCGTTTACTGTTCTTCATCTCTTTTAATTTCCTTCCCGCAAGTGCGATTCTTGTCAGCATCCGAAAAATTCGAAAGAGTCCCTGCATTCTTGATTAGGAAGATAAAGCTGGCACAATCCAGGCCCAGTGCGCTCGTGCAGCCATACTAGCAACAGCCCCCGTATAATCCCAGCCATGGAATTCCTACAGAACATACCAAAGCCAACCGTCGACCGCCCGTTCGGCATCGAATTATGGCCGCTCTTTGACAAGGCTTTCGAGGTCGCGGTGGGCTATCCCGCGAGCGATTTTCGCTTCGTTGAGGGTGTGACGCCCATGTCTACTCTTCGCGAGACTGCAGTGATGCTTGTCGCCTACTATGTGATCATCTTCGGTGGTCGGGAGGTTATGAAGAACCGCCCAGCATTGAAGCTCAACACCTTGTTTATGATCCACAACTTTGTCTTGACTGCGGTCAGCGCTATCCTCTTGGCTCTTTTCGCTGAACAACTCATTCCCACCCTCTGGAATCATGGCGTCTTCTACTCGATCTGCGACCACAATGGTGGATGGACTCAACCCCTAATCGTTCTGTACTATGTAAGTGCAGCGCTACGTTGCGACTCGAAGTGACAGATCTAACGCGAGTGCCAGCTTAACTACCTGAACAAGTACCTGGAATTCCTCGATACTGTCTTCCTGTTCCTGAAGAAGAAGCCTCTGACCTTCCTCCACACCTACCACCATGGCGCCACCGCTCTTCTGTGCTATACTCAATTGATTGGTTTGACTGCTGTCCAATGGGTGCCTATTACCATCAATCTTCTGGTGCACGTCGTTATGTACTGGTACTACTTCCAGAGCGCCCGTGGGATCCGTATTTGGTGGAAGGAATGGATCACTCGTCTTCAGATCATCCAGTTCGTCGTTGATCTTGGTGAGTTATTACAATCTGCGTGGTTTTCTTCAGACCGATGCTAACCGAATGATGCACTTAGGATTCGTTTACTTTGCCTCCTACACCTACTTCTCATCGACCTACTTCCCGTGGGCTCCCAACATGGGCAACTGTGCCGGCGAGGAATTCGCCGCTTTTGCTGGCATGGCCATCCTCACCTCCTACCTTGTCCTCTTCATTTCCTTCTACATTGTTACCTACAATAAGGCTGCCAAGACTGGACGTCCCCGCCGAAACACCGGAAAGCAGGCGCTCATTGACATGGCGAGACACGAGGTTGTCTCCGGTTCTCCCGCTGCCAACGGCAAGGCCAAGTCAAACGGGGCCGCCGTGGCTACCGCACGTTCCAACGGCCCTGTCACTCGCTCCCGCAAGGCGTAAAGTCGGCATCGGACTGGGCATATTCAGGCGTATTGATATCATGCCGAGTGTTCAACCGCCAACTCTCACCCTAATTCAGTCCCGGTAATGGCAAGCACGTTGTATTGCATGCATGAGCTGAAAGGCGAGAAACGGTCAGACTTCTTCTGTGGTTGTATTATGGTGCTCAAGTATCTCTTTAATGAATGACCTTGATGACACTGGTCGCCTTTGCTTGACGACCAGATGATGCATGTCGCAGTGCAGCTTTGTAGCATCAGTGGGTTGCAAAGCTGGGTCCAGATGTTGTGTATGAAGGTTAAGATATTTTCTGTCCGGGGATGGGTGATCTGGGAACTTTTCCTTGCGCTATTTCCCGGTGTATTCTACCGTGTTTCATTCTAGGGTTTGTTTCCGTTTCCTTTCTGCTGGTTGCAGATTCTTTTATCTTCCTGTTCTTTGACCTTCTTAGTATTTATAGATCAGACAACATAAATGTAATTATGGCGTGTTCTGCTTTGTGTATATAATGCAAATGAGACTCCCTGCGAGGACTTGGTCTTATTTGGTACTTGGAGACGGACGAAAGCTTTCGTTCGAGGGGTAATCTTCCTGAGAACCGGAGTATATCCGAATCCTGTCCATGCTGCAACCTGACATCATGTTTTGCTTGGAAGTTTTGATAGGAAAGGGAGAGAATCAGTACACCAGTGATGGAGCATCATTAGGCAACTCATCCACTGCATCAACAAGCCCATAATATCAGGCCACATCCCTCTCATCAAACTCACGCACGTCAGATCCGTCCCCAAGATAATCAAGCCGGTTTCCGTAAGATACTCGGCTGCATTGATTATACGCTCTCACCGTCCTATCTTCGTCTGTCCTAGGACCTAAATGATGCCCACGGTCTGTACACTCGAAGGCAGAGTTTCGATACCTACACAGCCAATCTCAAATGGGAGAGCGATCAGTCTGGACGGGTGAGTCCTTGCGCAAGCTTCGCCCCCGTACTATGTCGGTGCCCTGACGAACGGCGTACGCTGTGCTGATGGACATCTGGTAGCACCGGACGGGGATTACGCATTTTATATATGACTGCACACTCCATTCACTACAAGAACCCTCGTTTCTGGCGTGCGCTGAGCAGGTTAGCAATATAAGAGACAAAAGGATGGCACTTCCGCCGTCATCGGCCTTGGACAGTGGGTGCTTCTCCCGCAACTTGGCCAAGAAGGAGTCACTGGCATTCCTGTGTGACATTCTTCCTACCAAGGTTAGGCCACTGGAAAAGCAGTTGAGAGGATAAACTGGCTGGGAGCTCAGGCCTTGAATAGTCATCAATGCTCCATGGCACCTTCCATGCGAGATGTCGCGTTGCAGGAAAGGTGCGATGTGGACCAAAAGAGGAAGTAGCTATCGCCGCCATCGCACCTGCCGTGCGAGGGGGGACACATATTGCAGTTTTAGGAAGCAGAGATAGGGCTCGGGCTCCAGGGATCTAGCGTTGGAGTTTCTGGTAGTGGAATTCGAACGTAACTCGGACGTGGGCTGCCACGGAAATACGGACCCCTGATATGGGCACTTTCGCTTAGCCCCAGAGTCTCATACCGTGGATAAAAGTGCATTCCATCTTCCTCGACGACCCACTTTTGTCCACTCTCCGCAAAGGGTGTCGGCCACGAGGCTCAGTGTCCACATCCAGCAAAGACGAGTACAGTTTCATGAAGACATGAAGTTAAATGCCATAGCGCATGTATGTCCAAGCCTTGTTACGATCTCTAAAGGGATGACAAGGAAAAATTCAGGCTTTGAATTTTCACCCACTTGCTTAATTCTAGATTTCTTTCTCTACTTGCTGTCGTGTTCCCATGTATTCATCTGCTAAGGATATTGCGCTAAGCCCTGAGCGAAGCTGCACTTCAGAAGTGCCTTGGTATTGTTTATTGGGTTGAGAAATAGTAATGTTTCCCAGATCCTCTTTTGACCAATCTTTTCCAAACTGAATGACCAACTTGGGAACTACCTGTGTATATTGCGAGATTTCACTCCTCTGTTCCAGAGGGTAAAGGAGAATGAAAAGGTAATGCATCTTTGTTCTGCCTTTGTCGTGGGGAATTCTTTTTTTTTTTTTTTTTTTTTTTTTTCAGTGATATCAACCAGAAGCGTCAAGACAACCAGCCCGTAGTGGGCCACTCTGGAAGCAGAGCGGGCCGTGATTAGCATGGATGCTAAGTAGACGACGGAGTATCTACTCGGACTTGGAGTACGGACAAAGGTGACTGCTTTTATTATTACCTTGCTTATAGACATTTCTTTTGCATGATGCATTTACTATCACTTCATGTGATTAGCATCGTGATAAGACAAACTTTGGTTCATGCCCTCCATGTCACATCCCTTGAATTTCTCATGCAGGATGGGGCTGTGATTGCGGGTTGCCTTCCCTGCTTTCTTATCTGGTCTGTCATGAATATGGCGAATTTGAATTGTGTGTGTCCATGGCCTGAACTCAGCTACAGAAAACTTGTAGCACTAGAAGATTGTAAGAAGGATAAGCCAAAATGCATAAATCTGCTAACCCTGTCTGCAATGAAGGAAAATAAAGGGAAGAGTGCAGTTGATGACAATCAATTGCTTCCAAAAAAAGTCTCCCAACTGGGTTGCTGCAACCTTACGTCCACAGATATTTCGTTTCCCAACCCATCTGGCTCATTTCACTCAATTATACCCGCCTTTTAAGCACCTCACTCGCTCCGAAACACATAGCCTGTGGCACAACCTGGCCAACGTTTGCTATACCCTCATACCCCCCAGGTTTCGAGCCCTTCCGCATCTTTTCCTCAGGAATTCTTGAACCTTTACCTGTTTGTGGAAGAAGTTTCCTTGTCATTCTCCCTCGTTGGGCCGTCAGAATGGTTGCAAGCTGGTCTCTATGGTCAAAGCTCTTACTTCTGCCGCTGGCAGCAAGACTGGCACAAGAAAGTCGCTGTCCAGATCCAGGCTTGACGGAGCCTCTCGTCGACCCTAAGGTTGTTTCAAATCCGACGTGCCCAGACGGTAGGCACTGACAACAATTTCTTTCACGTCTCAGCTCTCAATGCATTAACCGACTGCTAAATCGCCTCGACAATGGCAGTCTGGTGAAGAGTTTTGACGGGCATTCCTTCATGCTCCTCTGTTGCCGACACGTGAATCCTGAGGCCGTCTATCGGTGAGGGTATTGGCGTTACAGGCGAGGCTTGTATGGATCGGTGCATAGACGAACCGGACTGCGATAGGTATCATCCACCTCGATCAATTGTGTGCAATCCATGTTCAAATTACTGATACAGACCTCGCAACCTATCAGTTTCCGGATCCAAAGCGAAGCCAACAAGTGCATATTCTTCAAGCACGGCGGATTTTCAACCACTGGATGGATGCGCCGCCATTCCGAAATGCAGTAGTGTCGACTACTCTAACCGGACCAGCACCTGCTACTATGGCACTCACATGGGAGCGCCTCCTGTCGATGCGCCGGGTCACTTCAAAGCCTACTCGCTTGGCTGTGCGGGTGTCTGCGACAAAAAGATGAAGGCTGCTGCTGCGGCGCGTCGTGTAAGACGAGCGCGATCAGTGGTAGCACAGAGCTATAGACCCGCACGGTAGCTTCGAGCGCAAGGAAGGGTTGTGCCTTGTAAGAAGTCATCTGGGCTTTTTTTGTGAATTGTCTGGCTCCTCAATGGAGTTGAGTCATCTCGGTGCGTGCTCGAATAGGAGTATTTATCCACAAACCTGAAGTACTAGCCAAATTGCATGTACGGAGTAGATGTGCTTCTTATGTAACTCTCTGCTCTTAATGATTTCAACCACCGAGCAGTCTAAACCTCGAAGTAGTCTGTTTTTGTCAAACTTGTCAAACTCAGGGACCCGCCTAAGCTGCGCAACCTGCTAGTATTATGGTTCAAGCACTGGGGTGACTAGAGTCCACTAGCCCGAAGAGTGACAATAGTTATTCCTACGTAGCAGCGGAACGGTTCCTGAGGACTTGGTCAAGAGGCCCTCCGTTAAGCAACTGAACCGGTGACACTTTGAGTAGCAGAGAACTATGCCTTCTATGGTATATACATATATCAGAATGTATCTGACATCCCCCCGCACTGAAGAGATCAATCCCTCCATGCCAGGATTTGCCTAGCTAATCAACACGGCGTCCTAATTGTTGAATATCATCTTTTGACTTGGTAATATTGACCTTTATTTCTCCGTGTATTGATAGGAACCATTGGCCATGTCATTACTACCTATACCCAGTAGTTATTCACAATTGGAAGTCAGTCAGAATTATCATCCATGATTAGGTGGGCTGGCGCAGTTCCCTGCTCTGACAATTACAGAGTCTTGACTCTTGGAATGACCAGAGTTCCTCCCATGAACTTCTGTTCTGGGGTTCGTGTTGTCTTTTGCTGGAGAAAATCTACGAAAGCACTTTTCATGCTGGTGCAGAGTGGTCCACTTGTAACCACAGCATTTGCCTACGAGGGATAAGAGGCCTCGGAAGCGCTGGGCTCTAGGGAAGCGTGGCGGGCAGGAGTGGGCTGCGAGTAGAGAAGCGGGTAAGAGAAATAGTTGATAGTTGAAGTGCAGTTGCAGTTTATTGAGGTAACTTGCTCAGGGTGCTTCATCTCCCGCTCATCCTGTGCGAAGGAATCGCCCCAGGCTGCTTAGGGCTTGCTCAGATGGACTCAGTGAGCAAAAGGTGGCGAAGGGAGAGTAGGCCCTAGACCGCCCTAGAAAATCAAGTCCATATGGACCCCGGCTTGGAAGGATTCCGCTCGTCTCGCTGGACTTCGCTGGGGGCGGTTATGGCGGTTATCGAGAATGGAATAGATTGCTCCGTAATGCGATTCTTGCCGTCAATACCGAATGCGACTGCGACTGGGCTGGACTCTGGGGAAAGGGGAGGAGAGCCGAGTTTCGAGCCATATCTGCAACTTCGACTTCGGCACTGAGAGCCTCGGTTGGCCATGGCCAGACGGCAGGTGGGAGTCTGGTGTTTCTGTCCTCGTCAAGGAGATGATGGAAAGCGCATCGCAATATCTCAGGGCCCTGAAATGCGGGACGGCAAGATAAGTTGCAGTGGAGCTCCATTGCCAATGTCTGGGAAAGGAGTGTAACTCTTATCACCAGGTTATTCGCGGAGGTGGGGATAATATGTCGATATTAGCAGATATATTAAAGCTTGATCCGTGTCATGTAACTCAAGAGCCAACTGTCAAGGTTGCAGAAATAGCTATTTCCGGAACTGGAGAAAGCAGGGGCTACCCGTGGACTAGTCCATGGTCGAGGCTGTTTCCCCCCCACTATGATGAAGATCATTGTTTCACCGCTCAATATGCGGACGGTGCCGTTTTAGGTGCGGCGATCCTGTCCTTCATGTCAGATTGGGATTGTATTTCTTAATCCGGGAGGTGCATTGGCTTGAAGGCATGGTAAGCTTGGAGAAGGGATTGGGGGCTGTGTCAGCAGGGGGGAGGGGGGATGTGTCAGACGACCACTGGGGTGAGGGCGTTGGATATCCTAGTTTGCGAAGATTCGAGGTGTGTCTGAAGAGGGAATGATTGTTACATGCTCATGGTCGCTCACTCGGAAGATGGCGGATACTGAGGAACATCTTCGGATGGTTGAGGAAATTCACGAGCAGATGATGGGTGGAGGGGTGAGGTTCAATCCCTGTCGATGTCTCGAGTCGGAGAAGAGTCCGGCTCTCGGCACCGTTGCATATCTGCAAATCGATCGCGGGGGGACGACATGCCTGAATTGGAAGCGTCGAATCCCCGTGTGCAGGGATAGTGAGTCCATTATTCTTCACAGTTCGACAAGGTTGTCGGAGCTGGATCGGTCGCAGCGGTTGCATATTAACCTTGATTGAACTCTGAGAATAGACTTCTGGATTGGTCGACTGGATATCACAAGGTAAACAAGGTTAATTCAGAGGCGGCGCAATATTGGCTCGGGGTGGTTGAGCCGTGTTTGTTGGGGATGTCGTCGTCGACGGTCGGTGATGTGCGTCGTCTTTGGAGCAGACGATCGGACCGAATGAAGGGGAGGCTCTCTTTTATACTACGCCAAGTGTTCCGCATCAACTCGATGACGGTGAACTATTCGCGTCTGAAACATGCTGCGAAACTGTGCTCCAACCGCGGGGGCTGGGCAGCGAGATTGTCCATGCGTTGTGCGGGCCTGAGTCGGACTCTGGGGTCATCGACAGAGGCTGGGAGACTGGACCAATGAAGGCAGATCAAGAATCAGCAAGGGAGGGCTCAATCCTCCAAGCGAAGGGGTGCGTCTGCGTGTCGGGGGTTGGATGGACAAGAGGCCTGCAGAGAGTTGCATCGCAGCGCATCACGCAGTGCTGAAGAAGGGCGATTGACGCCCAGCCACGCACTGACGGCCCATCGTGGCCGAATCAGAGCTTCGCCGCCAGCTGTTTCACTCTGCAACCTGCGGCGTTCCTGCAGCTGAACGCGAACCGGCCCCTCCTTCGCATTCGCTGGCAGACCAAACCTGAAAAAAAGAACCTGAAGTTTGCCTCTTTGCGTGGCCATCGACTTGGCAGCTTGATTGGCCTCACTTTCACGCCACTGCAGATCGACTCCTGCCCATCCAGATGGCCAGGGGGTGCAGGCCGGTGACGACAGGAACACCCTTCGCTCGCCACCCGACGGTTGCTATCTGAAACTCTCATTCCGCAGCCCGATCGCGAGTCATGGCTCGCGCTCCAGGGAGCTGCATCTCTCTGGAGGCGCAGAGGGATCCATGGATGGGAAAAATCTCCCATTCGCGGAGGCGCTCGGATGGGCCCATCTCGATCCTCGGCAGGGGAAAAGCGGTGGTTTAAAGTAAAAGAGAGGCGAGTCAAACTGGAACAAAGCGCACTGGCCCTGGCGTGTTTGAGAAGAGGGACGAAGAAGCGACCGGTCCTTGGCGTCGACGACGAGAGACCCCGCTCAGCGTTCATTGTGGTCAGACGTCTGCCCTGATCATCCCAATCTTGGAGGAGATGGAGGGGGATCATGGAGAGCTACCACCATCATTCGAACCACATGGACAGCGTTGACTGGACGGCTGGACAGCTCACGTTGATACGTCAGATGGAAGCTTTGCCAGAGTTGTCACGAACTCCAATGCAAGGACAAAAGGCAAGGCGCTCAGCTTGCGTCTTCATCGCTCTGCACGTGTGGTGCTCTGTCTGCGTTTCGTGTCGTCTTTCCTGGCCCGTGTGGGACGCACTCAATACCGATTAATCTCCTTCATATAATCTGAGGTCTCTTTCCTCTTGTGGCCTCGTTCGTTCGTCCCCTGGCCTGCTCCATTCTTTCCTTCATATTCTCCCTTCTTCCGACCCTTCTTATGCCTCCTGGCCCCCTCGTTCACAATCGTGGATGACCGCCACGCCTGGGGTAGAAGCTGTCAACCTCCAGTCGTTGCCTCGATCTTGACGATACTCAGCCGGAGGGCCATTGATTTGGTCCCATTTGCGACATGTACGACACGACTCTCTCTCTGGACGTCACCTCGCTGCCACGCCATTACGAGTCTGAAGAGGAAGACATTTCCGAGTCCGAGGCTAGCCACGCTTTCTCTCCGGTTGATGCTCACAAACGGTCTGGGACATTGGACTCGGTCATGAGCGTAGAGCCATCGTTCCCCGCCATCCCCGAGGATATGGACAGACCGGCTGCTTCCCACCTGCTTTCACCATTCCTTTCCTCTGGAAAGCGACCACGACCGGTATCCGTGGACACCGTCAAGCGGAGCAGCGGCGCGACCTTTGTGACGGAGTCTTGCACCATCTTCGACAATGACGACGGCGTGATTGTGCAACTGCCTTCACCGGACTCGACTACTCCTCTCCAATCGCCCCTGTTCCTGCATCCCGCGATCTATGTCCCCTCCGAACCACTTGCTTCCCCAAGACACTCCTTTAGATCATCCTCTTCTGTATCGCTTTACTCTGACGACGAAAGCCATGTCCTTGTGGCCGAACAGGTCACCTATCTTGAGCATGCGAAACCTAATCTAATTCTAATCTCTCCCACCTCCGAGCAGTCCTCGCCAACGGAAGGCCCCTCTTCAGAGTCGTCCGATGGCTCCGTCTACTCTAATGACGAAGCTACGCAGTCACAGCCCTTACTTCATGGACCATCGCCTCCCAGCCCGTCGTCTGCGGGGTCCACGGATGGCTCGGTCTATTCTAATGATGAAGGTGCTAAATCCCAACCCATCTTGGGCGAGACGAGTATGGACCGGCGCCGTTCAAGGTATTCCAACGGACCATCATGGAGTAAAATCCAGGGCAGCCTCAGTGCCCTCGACACATCACAAAACGCCAATTCCCGCCCGGCCGATGTCTGCGAGCCCATGAGCGCACCAGCGATTGAAACATCACAATCCATGCCCTTCCGTCCACGACCTGGATCCATGTCTTTTTCCCGTCCACAGACTCCTTTCATTGAACGGAACCGACTGCAAAAGGAACAACCACCACTCCGTCCACCGTCATCATCTCACAGCACGACTACTTTCTCCCTTTTCCCACCACAATCCCGGTCAAGGACTTACAGTTCTCCCCGAGACGACTCCCGCAGCCGCTCAATCTCCGCCGCGAGCTCAGACATCTCAGTCTCATCCAGCCAGCCGACTTCTCGAACGGCTAGTCCGACTCCCTACTCTTCACCCCCTTACAACCGGAGCCGCTCCGGTTCTCTCTACAACGTGTCCAGCGTGTCAGGCGCTCCGTCGAAGCGCCCACCTCTCCCGTACCGCGGTTCAGTCATCAAGGACTCCGGTATGCTGGCCGGATACTCTTCCAGTAACCTCCGAGCCGAGCTCGACAATGACATTGCAGAGCAGCAGTCCGAGCTCGAGGATCCTCAGAAGCCGAAAACTCGGCGCAAGAAGAGCCTGAGACAGCTGAAGCCGGTGAAGACGGACTCGTCGGAATCATCAACAAAGAGCTTCGTCGATTTCATGCTCCGCGGGAAACGAAAATCCTTCATTAAGAATGTCTAATGCTAATGCATAATTTACTCTAAGCTTGTCTGGCCTTCTATTCTCTCTGCAACGACGAAAGACGCTTCCTGATTGGGTGCATTGCTTGCTGCTCGAATGCACATCTATTTGTTGCTTCCTCCACTTCCTGCTCTTCTCACCGATCAAGTCTGGTGGCGTGGCTGTATTTTAGCGGTTTCAGTATTCTCTGGGCGGGACACTCTTTTCTGTTACTTTGGCTTCTCTTCATTGTACGATACGAATTTAGGATCCTTGTTGATCCTCGCAGAGACCTCTGCTCTCTGAATTAACACCATCGATTCCACCTTCCCCAACTATCCTCTGATACCATCTACCACAGCTCAAGAAGCAGTAAGCTGTACTCCGTCAGCACAAGCCCATGAACCTCTTCAAACTCGGGAGCGCCCATTGGCACAGTTTGAAAGAATAAGACAGTACTTTTGACGTCCCACCCAAGACCAAGCCGATCATCCTCCCACCGAACGAATCCAAGTTCCCAACTTCCCGAAGATGACAGGGGTCGTCGCGGGGCGGCGGCGCCGGCTAGCCGTTCCTTCGCCGACGCCTCGTCTCTTCCTGCGGCCCACCGGCGTTTGTCGGACGGATCTCTTCTGGGCCCAGGCGCCGTCGCGGCGGAGATAACCAGACAGTCCAGTCACGACTCACGACTCACGACAGGCAGACTGGTGATCTGTCAAGACAAGAGGGGACGAGACGAGGCGAGACCTCCTGTCCCTGCCCCTGACTCGCCCCCGTGCTCTCGTTCTCGTTCTTGGCCTTGACCTTGGCCATGGGCGTTGCGTGGTCCGTGCTCGGGACGAGGTCTGAGTGTCTCGGATTCCGAGGACGGAGAACGGAGGACGACGACTGGACGAGGCGAAGCTCTCTTTTTGAGCAGAGCACGGACACTAATACGAACGAAGTGGTCTCCGGTTTGGGTTTTGGTTGGTTGGTTGGTGCGGTGAGACAGCGGTGACACGGGAGGACGGACACCGCACAGCACCGCGCCGTGCCGGATCCTGAAACGCGGCTCTGCTCTGACGTTTGTTTGGGGTAAGTAGAGATTACAACTTGAAGTGGTCGGTCATGTTCAGGAGAGGAGGGAGAGGGAAAGTACCGATACACGAGGACTGCGTCATTGCGGACGGAATACCGAGTTCGGGCTTGGTTGTGGAGGGGTGGACAAACGGTACTTTGTCTGGTTCCCTGATTCTCTGATCTCCTTTGCGTCGTCCTCTTTCTCCGATTTGGAGTCGGGGTTTGTTTGCGAGTGATTCATCGATTCTCGCACTGGGGCCCGCACGAGTGGCTGGATCGACAGGGAGGGAGATGGAGGGATGCAAACGCTCTCTCCCGGTGCACTGCTCGTTTGCTATCCCAGTCCACGTCTCGTCTCAACGTCTCGTGGTACGGCTACAGCATGCACTGGACGTATGGCACTGGCAAACGAATCCCTGCATATGACTCTAGTATCTGCATCCAGACCATACATCGTGCATCTGTGTGTCTCACGAGGGGACTGAACTGGGCATGTTAGCTGTTCTGGCCCCTGTAGGAAAGGGTTGATGAGTCGGACGCGGCGCGGCCGTTTGTATGCGTGCGCTCTTGCCTGTCAGCGGAACAAACGGGGACTCTACTTCAAACATTGAATCTGTGCGAGAGATACTGGCGCTCGTCATGGAGAGCTTTTTTTGACATTCGGGGGAATCGAGTGCATGGGCATTCTGAGGGCTTTACGGGGTCTCATGATGCTCTGATTCACGGTATAATGGTGAATGGGATGATGCCCTCTATAAA
The DNA here is from genome assembly GCF_044049455.1 of Aspergillus lucknowensis. NCBI lineage: Eukaryota > Fungi > Ascomycota > Eurotiomycetes > Eurotiales > Aspergillaceae > Aspergillus > Aspergillus lucknowensis. The sequence goes on along the minus strand of NW_027263598.1, from coordinate 185,854 downwards.
CGTTACTATAATAGCATTATAGGATTGAATAGATATAAGATCATACTCTACTTCCTTCACCCATATCTGCTTTCAAGTTTATTCACGGGTGTTGTCACCATGCTTAAAGGAAATGGGCCAATCATACGGTGCATTCAGTCCATGTCAAGCATCTACCCTACCTAAGACTTACTGATTGTGAATCTCTGTTTTCCTAGTTGGTCAAGATATGCATGTTTTCATGTTGCCACCCTATTAATGACATCCTTGGTGTGCTGCATGTGAGCATACTTGTCACTTGCCTGGTGACGACGGAGCCAGAGGGACCCCTCCCACTGTCTATAAAGTCCTGTCAAATCCTCGATCTCAGATGGTGTTCTGGTTTTCTTTTCGTATGTGTCACCTCTTACCTTCTTGTGGTGTTATCGACTGAGAGTTTGATCCCTGACCCTGAATCGGAATCAAGGTATGCCACGATGAACTTATGCCCCCCGCTCAAGGTATCTTGGACTGATTCTGCGATGTGAAAGGCTACCCGCGTGCAGGCAGCCAAACACCTCCTGTTCGTGCATATAGACAGGACCGAATCTGTCCAAAGCACCACTCAACAGTCATGAGCTTTCGATATACAACCTACCTTAACCGCGGTCCTACCTATACAAGACTCGCTCCTCTGAAACGGCCAAAGTCACGTGGGTAAGGGGAAAGAGTACGCGGGCCTTCTGCATTCCGGTTTTTGCACTTGAAAGCCATCAGTCCTCGTGTGCCGCGACGAGAAAATATATTGATACTGTTGAGGTACCGAGATGAGGGAGGTTGTGGATACCTTGTAAGTGAACATCCGTTCAAATCATCTTCTGGTTCTGAAGCTTAGTGGCATTCATTCAGATCTTCGTTGCTCTTTTTTGCTTCGGGTTATTCGACGTTCATTCTCAAACGGATAAGCCTTTTCTGAGCACCCAAAACCTCTGCTATATCCTACATATAGAAAACACTGGTGGTGTGCTTCTTCGGCGGTCTGTGGCTCCCAAAGTCAAGGACGCGTCGAGTTTCTGTCACCCCATCCAGTGTGACAAGATCTTGAGTTCATACCGAGAATAGTTCGGATTGGCAACTACGCGAGGCGCACGCATCGAGGCATAGTAGAACGGCGTATCTGGTGTGTACTACTTCCATATTATCCCCGTTTGATACATCGTTGTCAATATACTGATGCGTCGACAGCCCAGCGCCCACGATTTCCTGCGTTGGGCTGCAAGCAGCGAGACATTACATTGATACGAGTATAAAAAAAAATTTCAGCTGCGTTATGGACGTCACAATCTGTTTCGCTGCCCCGAGCGTACTAATATTCCGCTGCCAGGCACGCCCTGACGAGCGAGGGCGGATTTGGCTCCCGAATGTCCCGGGGTGTGCTCGCTGCTGTCGGATGACCCTCCTATACATGTAATTCCCGTCTGTCGCCCAACGGCTTGACCGGTTGGAAATGATTGGCCTTCTGATTGGGACAATGACTGGGACGTCCATTGTTGATATCTGTACCGAAGATTGGGCTTCTGTTATCTGCGCTACCCGTCTGGGTAACAGGATGCGCAGGGTGGCGGTGCCAGAATCAGGATCTCACTGAGGTAGTTTACGGAGGCCTGAAAGAGTGCATAGTTGCAACTGAGGTCATCAACGGGCAGACAGTTCACGTTCTCACCTGGGAGCATACAATTTGGGGTGGCGGTGCCACAATCGCCAGGAGATATGGGATATGTCTCGTGGGCGGCTGCGAAGTGAGCGTGTTTCGAGGCTCTCCGTGCTGCAGTTACCAGTGTGTAACTCGTCAACACCGCATCAAGGCTGCGCCAAACAGCATTGTACCGACTTTCGTGGCTGACGAGTGTATCATCTATGATAACATGCGCGGTAGCACACGGTAGGGCTCGTGCACAGCGTGGGATGAATCTCTGTTCTGATGTATGGGGCCAAACCAGGCCACCAGACGACTCCTGCCGAGCACTTCTATTGCCCGCCGACCCTGGGCTTTTTACGTGGCGCTGAGGTCAATATCGGAGATACATGCCTCGCTTGAAGTGAAAAGGAGGGCGTCAGGAGACGGAAGCAACGAATCTGACTTCAAGCCTGGGAGGTGAGATAGAGGGACTTGGGTCCCGGTTTTTCATGGGTTGCCATTTCTTGCACACTTCTCGAACCAATATACTACACCACATTTCGGTCTCCTCAAACACACGCCCCCAAAACAACCAAAACATGGTTTACCAAAGGCGCATTATGGGCATCTCATACGTTCCCTTCTCGATCGAGGATGCGCCGCTCGCGAATCTGAACGTCGTACACCCCGCAGTCATGCAGATGATCCAGGTCTTGCTTGATCTCGGGTTGTGGGAAAGCTTCTGACTGGATGCGCTCGTGGAGCGTCAGGTTCTGCGAGATTGTGCCATGGTATGAACGGATATTTGCACCAAACTGGATGCTTGCCGAGAAGATCTCCTGGTGGACTTCTCCAGAGTCCATCTTAACTCGTTCCCGTCCGTCCGCGACGACAATGGTAGTCGTCGCTACCTGCTCTGGGGTGACGTTGAAGTCGGCATCCTCCAAATGCCAGATACGTAAAGGTTTTTGGTACGCGGACCCAGCCAGGCTCAAACACCGGATAGAATAGACGCTTCCAGTGACTCAAGGCTCTCCAAGTACGTGGGAGATATAATACCGATGTTCACCTATCAGGGTACCTTACCCTAGTACATTGTTGTACCGCTCCCAGCCAAAGGGAATGAGGCGCTGGGACTGCTGTGTCACACAAAAGACTAGCAGGAGTCTTTCGATTCCTATATTTCCCCTTTATAATTGGTGACAAGTCAATCGCTGTCAAACAAGCAAGTATCCTTGTCCACTCCATACGAAGCTGCTAACATCATCCTCTTGCCTGGAGGTTCAAACCGGCCGCCCTCGTATGTAAACGCCATTCTCATCGCAAGCCGAGGGGCGACTGTGGGTTCCACATTACAAAGGATATTACGTTCTCTGCGGAGAAGAATATGCCGCGGACGCTTCATGGCTGATAGCCAAATATGCCGACAAAAAAAGAGCCGAGAACCTGCCGTCCGACAGACTAGTGTTCGGAATTGTGGCTGTCTCTCAAATCTTCCAACACCCGTCATCCGTCCAATGCCAAAACCAACCAAGAAGACGTACAAGTTCCAGGAGACTTCGTCTCCTGATCACGGAGTTCATGCCTACTTCGCGAGTACACGACTGTCTCACCTATCAGGCTCGACTGCAATACTGCGTCGAGCAAACGCCCGGATACACGTCAGAAGATGAACTATGCCGTCTGCGGGATGCGGCCTTCGCAGATAAGGGCGGGCGCAGGCCAGGTTTTCACGACATGTGCTGGTATGCCATGTACCGCCCTGCAATTACACGGCCGTGCCGCATGTCTCTTATGTTACCTCTTTGGAGGTTCACGCCTCCAGAGGAGGCCGCCCTTGATGTAAGTACACTGCCCTAGCCTGCCCACGCGCTCGCCCTCAACTCTCTCCCCCTCTGATCCAGACTACGGTGCTGACACGATGTAACAGGACAAAATGACTTTAACGGCTGCAATATATGGTCTCAAATTCGCCAAACAGGCACCACTTTGGAAGGAACACCGCGCTACACCACAGAGATAAATGGGACCCAGGATAAATACCATGAAGCAGCCAAGTTCTGCATCCCATTTTCTTGCTGCAAAAGTAACACCAAGATGCTATGGTTTAGTACCCTTCCAGATCGGCTCCGGCCTACCCTTCGACTCTTCGGCATGAAGGATGAGAGAGATATCATCCCCCGCCTCCGCCTCCTCTCCGTCGGCCAACGAGGCCGGTTCCTTGGGATCCTCGTTGATATTCTCGACGGACATCTTTAGCTTCCCGGAGCGGAAGCAGGAGGTAGACACGATCACCTTCGCGAATATATCGGCCAATCAGGTATGGGTGAATCACGATCGTGTTCACCTTACGAATAGGCTTGGGATATATAAGGTTGTCCACCCCCCCAGGAATCTTGTCCTCCAGGTTCGCTCATTCTCATCTGTGGAGTGCTCCTCATCTTTTACCCGTACGAGCTCCTTTCTTCTCCTCTCAGCAACATCTCCCGCCTGCTCTGTCACTCTTCAATTCTCTCCAACGTCTCCCGGTCCCGCTGTACGGACCCCTTTTCTCTCGTCTTGTTATAGTGACGGATTCCACTAGCCTCCTGCCCTTCTGATCAGTCCAGAACAAATGCACGGTTCGCGGCTCCGACTACTAAGAGGATGTGTCCACTATCTCCGAACTGGAACTACAAGGAAGACGGTATTACCGTGCGAGCCCGAATCCAGGGAGAACCTGTCGACCGCAGGCTCATCTTCGAAATCACTTACCGCGACTCGAAAGATATGGAGAAAAACAGAACTGCAACTCTGATTCTCGACAACAACAAACACGTTGTTGATACAAAGTCCATAGCTATGTGGTCTCTTTTGACGCAGGTTTGTTCCGATCGATTACCCCTCAAAGGCGACCCAGGTCTTGAGGATCGACTCGATGTATGCTGCGATTGTGCAAGCTGGTACTGGACGTGCAGGTCCTAGTAAAAGTGAAAGAGACGAAAGTACCCACCAAAAACGGAACCCATGGTATCTCAGGTTCTCCTCCGTACCAACCTGCAGGACGCGAGCGTTTAAGAACATTCGATGTGTGTTTTGTGATCTGGGCAAATTGAGTCGAGTAGATCGTCCTTATAAGACTTGGGCCGGTGACATGACCTCTGTCGAGCACAACGACGAACCGATAAAATGGTTGTATCAACGGACATTGACAACGCCGTCGACCCGTTGATAGAAAACAGGTTTTCTCACTTACCACCCGACCAAATGGCTCGACAATCGATATCTCTTCGTCAAGGACCGTTTCGAAGCCGGTGAGATCGAATTCTCACACGTAGACGGAACCCGGAACCCAGCCGATGGACTCACCAAGCCACTGGATCTGGGACAGTCTGAGGTCTTCGTGAGATCGCTGAACCTCCAGGAAGTCGACTTACGGGCCGATTTCCTCTTGTTTCCTATAGAAGGTGACGGGCATAAGGGTTTTCCGCGCTTTTTATCCCGTCCCCCACACCCCAACACCAGACATGTATCTCGACTACCGGATTAGGAAAGGTCGCTGGCTTCAGGCCGGCGAGTCGCCTCCGGGGGTGTGTCGGAGGTCTCGGTTAGGCGACTCGCCGAGGTCATGTGACCCCACAACCTCTCGAGGAGGCCGACACACATAGCAGCTAGCAATGCAAGCGACATTCGTTCTGGCCAACAGGTAACGGCAATATCCTGCATCTGCTGTTCCTCTAATCAAGGTTATGGCTCTCCGTGTGTATCTGTTTGAGAATCCAACACGAAATACCTGCAGCCATAGTATCATAGGTCTTGCAATGGACTTGGATTCAGCCCATGACACGCCACAACTTTATTCTTAATAACATAAAAATGATGAGTTTAATTTAAACTAATTATTGTAATATATGGATATAAAGTTCTAATATAACCTAAAGTCCTCCGTCTAGAACATCATGAGGGGGTATAGAGGGCCAGCGTCGGGTTGCCAAAGGCCCAAAGGTTAGGGTTAATTTGATTATAAGACCGTACTTCGAATACTGCTGCTATAGCACCTGGCAAGTCCCCGGAGATGCCAGTCGTGTCTGCGCAATTCCCAAGCCGAGCAACAGCAAGATTCCGACAACTTCGAGCACGACCAACCCAACAACAATCCACCGGAGTATCAGTCTCCCTCTGGGAATCAGAAGACGAGATTTCCTTAACCCCAGAAACTGAGAGAGTGAGAGCTGTCCTGACTCGTCCTGACTCGGTATTATTCCCTGCTCATCTTCCGCTTGCTGCTGTTGGAGAGGTGAGATCCGATCCCCATCATCTCTCCCCTGCTTCTGCTCCTCCTCCTCACCTCGTGAAACCGCATCCGCAACCGGAACCACCTCAGGCGTCCGTAAGTGATCCTCAACACTACAAAACACAGTCACAAGAATGAATGTCGCTGTCAATGCCAGCCCCGCCGAGCCAAGAAGCTGGCCACCCGCGTACTGGACCGCGACATTCAGCAGCAGAAACCCAGTGACGATCATGACGCCGGTAATGGCGAACTGGACTTGGAGAAACTGGTGCTTCCCTGTCTCGATAACGGCGGTGTCCGGGCGGTTGTGCAGAGCCACGAATATCGAGAAGACGGAGATGGGACACATGAGGAAGAATTGGGAGGCAAAGGCCATGAGGGTGCGGACGCGGCTGCCGTCGCAGGTTTCCGGGAGAGAAAACTGGGTTTGGAGCGTGACTGCGCCGGCGAATGTGGAGAGGAGGATGAGGACCGTGGAGAGGTCCGTGTAGGACTTTTTGTTGGGTTTGATGGTTGTCATTTCTCCAAGTAAGTTATCTCATCCAATGAATTCGAGGATTTGATCACTGAGAAGAGGCTCGACCTGACATGACAAGAAGCTCGCAATTCATCTCTTCAGCTTTGGATGCCCTCGTGTCGGAATCGCTTGTGTTGCTTGGGTGATGCCCTGCGAACGAGATTAGCATCAAGTGCCTCTGATTGGGCGACTTGATGATGCAAATTACTAGCCAAGAACTTGAATATCAACCCACGCTGAAAATACGATCGACGGCGGAAGGATCGAGGAAAGCCCAAGCCACTGAGCCTTTGGCGCCAGGCAGCGATGCCTCAGACATGACACTGAATGGGCCTTGCTTGGTGGTGCAGCGGTTGTGGAAGCGGGTTCGCTGATGATCCGTCGGATCCTCGTCGTCGAGCTGATGACGAGGCTGGATATTGCGACTAAAAAAGCAAAAAGCGCCGTGCGGCTGAATTCGAGCTGCCCCTCACGACAAGCGGGAGAATTTCCTGGAGGGAGAGCAACTTCTCTAGGGCATACCAGCGACGTGCACGGGTAGGCGGCTATCTTGAACAATCTTGGAGTATAACTGCAAACTGGGTCAGCGATTTCTCATCATGAAACCCGAGGAACAGAGCTTGATGAGTCCATTCCCTGCTTGGAGGATGCCAAATTACTACGAACACAAGACCATGTGGACTTTGCATCAAACGCCAACAACCTGGCTATCAGTTTAGCAGCCGAATTTCACCGAACCCAGGATGTCACGTATCTCGACCGCGCGATCGAAAAATCGAAACAGGCCACCGAGGCAACTGCCACAAGAGGGGCTTTTGAAAGCAGTGGATTTTTTGCGAACCTGGGATTCTATCGAACTCGATACTTGCTCCTGAAGGAGCCGAAGGACTGAGAAGCCGCTGCTGAGTATAGCTTGCCGGGTTGGCAGTTCGAGATAGGACCTCCCATTGACCGAGTCTGGGCAGCTTCCAATGCCATCCAGTAGCTAGAGGAGATTCAAGAATGCACGTCGACTTGCGTTGGGGTTCTAATTGGCGTATGAAAAGTCTGTCCTTTATACTGTATCAGATGCTCGGGCACTATCTTTGCAGAAGTCATATTCTAACCGTATACATTATATATAGAGCAACACACAGCCTCGCCTCCTGTAAACGTATCGAACAATTCGTGAGACAAACCCATGACACTTCACCTCGTCGGCAGCTCGACAGGAACCTGCAGCCCCTTCCCATCCATCTCGTTCAGGCCGGTCGTACTGGCCATCTCGACGGGAATCTTGACATCCCGTGGAGCCGCCTCTTCAAGAGGCACATTCGCCCCCTTTGCCCTGCGTCTCCGAAAGAACGCAAACCATGCAGCAAACCCTACCAGCGCACACCCAGCGACGCCAGCGCCGACTCCAATCCCCGCCATGGCACCCGTACTCAGTCCCCCGTCGTCAATGCCCGGCGCAGGAGACGCACTCGGACTCGGACTCGTCATCGCACCCGGCCCACACCCCCCATACTCACTCTGGCACCCAACGCCGCAATAGCTGCTATTCCCACCGCAGAACCCCTTCCCCGAGCAGCAGTCCCCCCACTGGCTGCCCGTGCAGATCGCCAGAACCCCCGAGTTCGGCCCGCAGTTCCCGTCCACGGAGATGGCACCCCAGGGCGTCGTGGCCGAGTCGCAGTGCCCGTACTCCGGTTGACAGCCCGCGCCGCAGTACGTCGAGGCATTCCGGCCGCAGAAGCCGTCGTGCGAGCAGCAGTCGCCGTGGGAGGAGCCGAGGCAGGTGGCGAAGACGGCGGAGTTGGCGCCGCAGTTGCCGTCGAGGGAGATGTTTTCGGGGCTAGGTGTTGATGAAGACGAAGTCGACGTCGAAGACGAGGTTGAATTTGGGTCTGGGGTTGTATCCTCGTCCTTATCCTCGTCCTCGCCATCGCCATCGCCATTGCACTTCCCAAACGCCCCCTGACACCCCTCCCCACAGTACGTCGCGTTCCCGCCACAGTATCCCGAACCGGAGCAGCAATCGCCCCATTCACTCCCGAGACAGGTTACATTGAGGTCGCTGGCCTTTCGTGCGCGGTCACCGCACGTCCCCGTCGTGCTCACAGAGAGGTCGCTCGCGTCATTGCACGTCCCAAACTCCTTCTGGCAGCCCACGCCGCAGTAGAGCGACGAGCTCCCGCAGAACCCCTTCTCCGAGCAGCAGTCGCCGAACTCGGAGTTGAGACAGGTTGCGTGGGTGTCTGAGTTAGCGCCGCAGTTGCCGTCTGTGCTTGTGGGCATGGCTGTGGTTGCGACGTCGGATTCAATAGGTTGGGGCGTAAGCGTCGTCGACTTGTGGAGAGAGATGTCGGGAGACAGGAGATGTCAGACGCAGCGAAGAGGAAATGGAAATGAGAGCTAGTAGTAAACAGTTACCTCAATGGAATTAATCGGCCCTTGACCGTCTCGACGAGCAGACCCTGAAGGAGTCAGGAGTCAGCGTCAGCGTGAGCGTGAGCGCAGAACTGCACATCCAAAAATAAAAAGAACAACATCCCCCCCCCAAGACCCTTTTTCTTTCCGCAGGCAGAGGCTGTGAGCTTTTCGGCTCAGATCCAGCCCTTCAGGCCCCTGCGCTTAACCCTCTCAGGCTGGGAGTATGAGCCCGCCGCTAGCCCGCAGCCAGTCCTGGCATCGATCGTCCAACGCACCGGCTCTTAGGGCCGGGAGCCCCCATTGCGCAGCTGGAATGGCGACGGCCCTCATTGGCCTGGCCGTAAGCTGCTTTCTGCAGTGCCAGCCACGGCGTTTAACGCCGAGGAAGCAAATTGGGTCGATTGTCGTCGGGCCGGCTTGCCTTGAAATGTAAGCAGGATTCAGGTGTCCTCAAGCTCTGGGCTTTTCGCTTGACCAGGAGGTGTCGGTCTTGATTTGGGTTGGATTTCGAATCCTGGTTCCATTGAGTCAGAGTTCCAACACTGGCGCGGCAGCGGGCGTTTCGCCTGCCGGATAGCGAGTGTCAGGCGTGCAATGGGGCTGTGACGAGACGCTTGAATAAATATTATACCCCCAGAGCCTCCAACGCTTGAACCCTTCTACAGACAGAATAAATCACCATGAATTCTCTGCTTAAGATCGCCGTCCTTGCGGCCGTCGTGGCCGCCCAGTGCACGGACAGTTGCCCTCCCAGCCACGCGACGGAGGGTGCCTCGCCTGCGACATATGCGCATCGCATCTTCCACGATTTCCGCAATCTGGATGAGACGGGGAGTCTCTATCAGGGAGAGCCGGCTAACATCACGACGGACGCGGAGAGCGCCGCCGCCCCCGTGCAGGAGGGATACCTCACCTCAGACGCCTTCGTCAGGGACTGGGGGATCCAGACGTGGGGATCGCCAGTGAGCGAGGACAGCCCGGTCCGGAAGCAGTACAGTAACCAGAATGTGTACATCCGTGAGTGCTCTGTCTCTCCGAAGGAGGAAGAGGAACAACCAGCTGACATGTACAGAAACCACGGACGACAGCACACACCTCGTCCTCCGCGCCTACAGAAACGACGACTTCATCTCCGCCGCCGAGCTCGACACGAAGCTCTCCAACATCCTGCACGCCTCGATCCGCCTGCGCGCGCGCGTCCACGGCGACCCGGGCGCTTGCGCGGGGTTCTTCACGTACTTCGACAACAAGAACGAGAGCGACATCGAGATCCTGACGCGCGATCCGACAGACCATCTCCGGTACACGAACCAGCCTGGTGTCGACGACGAGGGGAACGAGATCCCCGAGGCGTCGTCGGACGTCGTGATGCCCGGCGGCGCGGTGTGGACAGAGTGGAATGAGCACCGGCTGGATTGGACGGAGGGGCTGAGCCTGTGGTATTTGAATGGCGCGGAGGTCGTGAGGAAGACGTATTCGGTTCCGACGGAGCCGAGCTCGGTGATTTTGAATCTGGTAAGTCTTCTTCCATGGTTTGGTTCTCTTTGCGGATTATCGCGGACCCGCTAACTGGACAGTGGGGGGATGGGGGCTCGTGGTCGGGAGAGATGGAGGTGGGCGCTGCGGCGTATCTCGAGATCGAGTGGATTGAGATTTTGTACAATACGTCGGATGCATAGATCTTTGAAGTGTAACATTGTCCCTCTTGCAAAGTGAGCCTCGGCCTCGTCGATGATCGTGAATCTGCCTGTCGAGCGTTGCGCACAGCCTGCCGAGGAAACAAATTCCGCCTCGTATCGCAGCGTCAATCGCAATCAGCCAGCGCAGATCGTCTCATCCTCTTTAAATAAACTCAAAAATCCAGACTCAAACCCGAGATCGATCGATCGATCGATCCCTGCCACCGACATGCCGCAATACCAGCACATCGCCGCAGCTCCGCGCCGCACGCGATGGTTCAAGCGCTTCCAGGCCCTCGAGACAAACATCCTCCTCGTCCTCTTCTTCATCCTCTTCGCCGTCTTCGCTGTTCTGTCGGGGATCTTCTACCAGACCGTCAGCTGGTCGGATCCGCGTCTGCTGCGCCCGCCGTACCACCCGGATATCTGGCTCGGGACGCAACTGCCTCTCTTCACTGTATGTCCACGCTGTTCCCGCCCTAAATCTGTAATCTGTATACATGAAGAGCTCGAGGAGTATGTCGATCTGACATGGATTATTTTGCTTCACGGCTAGGGCTGCGCCGCCCTCGGCTGGACAATCCTCACCTGCTACCCGCAGGTCCGGACATGGCACCGCTCAAAGTACTGGTGGCTCATCCAGTCCGTGTTTCGCGTCGCGGTCGGTGTCCTCCTCTGTGCGTCCCTGGGCATCCAGGCGCAATATATGCCGACCCCGCTGGGGTCGTGCGAGAACGCAGATCGATGGCCCGACGAAGATGACGCTGCTGTCCCGCCCGGGACGCCGACGGCCTGGGAGATTATGCGTCCGCCGCGGATCCGGACTGCGGGGAAGGTTAGGGCCGTGCAGGCGTGTGGGTTCTTCTTGCATGTTTGGAGGTTTGAGATTGCGCTTGGGTGCGTTGGCTGATGCACTTTCACTGTTACCTGTGCGAGAGAGATGCTGATATCGGATGGCTGCGCCACGATGTAGGATCATCCTGTTTCTCAGCGCGGCGATTGCATTAGTGATGTGGTGGATCTTCGACGACGTCTCTGAAGAGATGGGCTTCCATCTGCAGGAGACGGGGTATATCAGTCGTCTGCTGGCGCCGCCACTTCGGTACTGGATTGCCTCCTCACGGCGGAAATCCCAACAGAATATGAAGACAACAGCCGCAGGATCTAGGAGTCGCAGTCGCAGGAGTATATTCCCCTTTCTCGCACGCAGCAAAGGCAAGGCCTACGACTCCCTCGGACCTAGCTCTTCCCCTGCGATGCAGATGGAAGATATCAAAGACATAGACACGGACACAAGCACAAGCACAAGCACAAGCACACCAACACAATGCGACTGCGACGTCGCCGAAAAACCCTTCCGGTGCTGGGGGTGCGGGATGGATATGTGTCGGGTACGCTGCATCCCCCCCTCCCCAGACAGACATGCATTGTTCTAAGGTTAATCGTGAGCAGACCTGCCGAGTCGTAACATCCCGCCGAAGACCCCAACCCCAACCGCAACCGCAACCGCAAGGCCAACCCCAAGGCCAATCCCAGCACAGCGAATGCCGTATCGCATGCAGCGACTGCTTCTACCGGCGCTGCTGCAAGACGACGAAGGTCCATTCGTGGTTCCGGCCGCTCGTGTGCACCAAGCACGGCAACTGGAAGAATCTTGGGGTTGGCGCTGGTGGTGGTAGTGGTGATGGTGGTGAGGATGGGGAGGGTGCGGTCCTGATGGATTTGTGTCGGGATAATTGTGCGAAGATGGATTCGGGCGGGTTGTTTGCGGTTAGGAGGCTGAGGCAACGGGGGGTATATGAAGGTGAGAAGGGTTCTTTTGCAGATTGCGTGGAGTGTGCGTATTGTGGTGTGCGGTGTCGTCGCATGTATTGGTGGCTTTGTCCCTATTGTGATAGGATGTGTACGGATCAAGTTCATGACACGAGATAGATAGAGTATGAGTATCTAGATTTTTAATTGACTAGAGAATTTGCTGATATAGTGACGATATTCCTGAAAATGACTTCTGTGAAGGATTCCCAAGGACTCCTGTATCTCTGGTGGGCGGATAACAGATCCACTGTCTGACCTTTCATCTACGGCAAAGCAGAGAGCAGATTTATAATTTATGTATATGGACTATCTCGGTGTATCAAACAAATGCAGAGACTATCTCGTGTATCAAATGACGGAACGGAATCTCAATATCGAATGCAGTCTACTTGCGCGCCTCGAGGTTCGCTTTGATGGCTGCATACTGTCAGAATGTTCAGAGCACCCATTCACGAGAACTTACCGTCGCACGACGCTTTGGCATCTCCGAAAAGCATCCTTGTACCCGGCATGTAGAACATCGGGTTGGGCACGTCAGCTACGACACTAGGTTAGCGCCGTCCGACAACACACTCCTGCCAGACATACCGTATCCACTCGACATGCCGCGCTTCATGACAATCACTTCCTTGCTCTTCCACGCTTGCAGCACGGGCATTCCCGAAATCGGGGAGTCGGGTTCTAGCGCGATTGGGTTCACTGTGTCGTTGGCGCCGATAACCAGCGTCACGTCTGTGTCGGCAAAGTCGTCGTTGATCTCATCCATTTCCAACACAACTGAACCTGTCAGTAGATCTACAGAGTCGTGAGATTCGCTCACTTACTGTCGTAAGGCACCGAAGCTTCTGCAAGCAAAACATTACACTGGCCAGGCATGCGCCCAGCGACGGGATGGATAGCAAAGCGAACGTTTACGCCTTTCGCGCGCAGCATGTGTGTTATCTCGGCGAGGGCGTACTGCGCCTTTGCAACTGCCATGCCGTATCCGACAATCTAAAGAATGAGCAACGAACGTTATAAGGGCGTTGCACTTACAATGATGACACTTTCTGCGTTCGCCAACGCGTCAACAGTCTCCTCAATACTCGTCTGCGTTACCTCCCCCTCTATCTTCTTCTGCGCTTGCTGCGGCGCCGCAATTCCGCCGAACAGTACATTCGTCAGAGACCGGTTCATGGCAACGCACTACACAGGTCAGCGCCTGTATACCGGGACATGAATGCAGACTTACCATGATATATGACAAAATAGACCCGCTAACTCCGATCAAAGATCCTACACTAGTAAGAAGTGGGTTGTTCAGCATCAGGCCTTCCGCAACCAGGGCGAAACCAGAATATGCATTGAGAACGGTAATCACAACCGCTAAACACCATTAGCTAGATTGTGAAGGAAAGGGGTTCGATTCTTACGCATATCAGCCCCGCCAATAGCGGCTGTCGTGGTGTAGCCTTTGACGAAACTGAGGACAGTGTTTGCTCCTAGGCATGTAGCGGCAATAACAGGGTTAGCTGGCGCCATGGTAACGAACGCGCCCATTGTTGCTACGTTTGTTCCTAGTAAGGTCGAGTTGAGTAGGTGGCGTCCGGGAAGGATCAAGGGCCGCGAGGAAATGCGGCCCGCAAGTTTTAGGAAAGCTACGATGGAGCCGGTGAAGGTCACACCACCTTATAAATCAGCACAGAATTACCTATCGTGGCAGAAGACATACCGATGAGAACGCCGAGATAAGCTGTCACCATGTGCAGTGTCGAGATATGGCTTATATCGGCTAACACGCTCCCCACGCTGGTTAGTACCGCCGCAAGACCGACAACTGAATGCAGCGCAGCAACAGTTTGAGGGAGCCCGGTCGGTGTAATACGGCGTCCGATCAAAGCGCCTGTGACTAGTTAGAGGGTTCGCAAATGGCACTCCAAAAAGTACTTACCGACAACGGCGCCGACACTGGCAACACCAGCAAACTGGGTCAAAACTTCAGTGGAGAAACCCACAGCCGCCAGGGAAGCCAGAATACCGGCAAGAACACCGAGTATCCCAAGTATATTTCCTCGCCTGGCGGTTTGCTGGGAAGCGAGCCCAGAGATCGAGCTAATGCACAGAATACTGCTCACAAGATACCCAGCCTGCACTATTCCCGCCATGCCGGTGCTAGCGGCCGCAAGAAACCCACCACCAAACACGACAGCTGGAATGGCATAGAGCCAGGGGTATTCAGGAGGATCCGTAGGGCGCTTGAACATGTCCAGCATTCGCTTCGTAATCACGAAACCACCCGATACGTTCATAAATGCAAGTAAAACAGATGCTGCACCAAAGAACTCCGGAATCGTTGTCGGGGTATAACCTCCACCCATGATGAAGAAACCCCCAATTCCAACCATGCCGGAAATTGCATTGGTAACGCTCATTAGCGGCGAGTGTAGTGCCGGTGCGACACCCCAGACTGCACGGTATCCAACAAGACCGGCAAGGCCAAATGTGAGCATGTTACTCATGAAAACGGGGCCGGTAGCTTTGCCGAGAGCAAGAGCCGTTCCCATGCCGACGGTGGTAGTTGCTACTTCACGGCTGACCTTCTGCCATGGGGTTAATGCCAATTCCGCCTTTTCTGTTGACGGTGCGGCCGCCGCTTCGGTCTTAGCTGGAGTCGGTGGTGGTGCGGGACGGGGCGCTGGGGGTAGGACTTCTCCATCACGCACGACAATAGAGCCGCGCACAACTTCGTCATTCAGATCAATGCCGAAAGACTTCTCCTGTGGAGCCATGGAGAGGAGAAACTTTGTAATGTTGTTCGAGTACAGCGTTGACGACTGAGTCGGTAACCGCGAGGGAAAATCAGTGTATCCTATCATGGTCAGCCCAAAACTCAGGTATATTCAGAATCTTGGAAATTTTTACCAATCACGGTCACGTCGTTGTAGGTCGTCAGTTGACCAGGTACTGTAGCTTCGCAATTTCCGCCCGCTTCAGCAGCCAGGTCAACAATCACAGATCCCGGTTTCATCGCGGCAATCATCTATACTACGTCAGCCCGTTGCTTTCCTTTAAGTGGCGCTATGTTTACCTCCTTCGTTATAAGTTTCGGCGCAGGCTTGCCCGGAATGAGGGCAGTAGTGATAACGATGTCCACTTCCCGGCATTGCTCCAGAAAGAGTTTCATTTCAGCCTCGATAAACTCTTTGGACATTTCCTTCGCATAGCCTCCCTGGCCAGAGCCATCTTCTTGGATATCAACTTCGATGAATTCTGCTCCAAGAGACTGGACTTGTTCACGAACCGCTGGTCTAGTGTCGAATCCACGCACAATTGCGCCTAAACGACGAGCGGAAGCGATAGCACTCAAACCGGCGACACCGGCTCCAATGACGAGAACCTTGCTCGGAGGTATCTTTCCAGCAGCGGTGACTTGACCAGTTAAGAAACGACCGAAATGGTTCGAGGCTTCCAGAACAGCTTTGTATCCGGCAATGTTGGCCATCGAGCTTTGTGTCTGTCAGAACAAGAACACATGATGAGGAGGAAGAAGTACCTTAAAGCATCAAACACCTGGGCACGAGAGATTCTTGGGACCATATCCATAGCAAATGCGCTTACACCGCGGGAGGCTATTTTGTCCACGAGAGGTTTGTTTTGGGCCGGGTAGAGGAACGAAATGACAGTGCTTCCCTGGCTCAGCGCCTCGACTTCGTTGAAAGCACCGTCCTGTTGGGGGCCGCGGACCTTCAGAATGATATTGCTCTGGGACCATACAGTAGCTTGATCGACCAGGGTCGCTCCCGCCTTCTCATAAGCCTCATCGAGCAGTTGAGCCGCTTCTCCGGCCCCACGCTCAACCAGCACGCGCGAGAAACCTTTCTTCAGCAACAGGGCGACGTTCTGAGGTGTAATGGCAACCCGACGTTCATTTGGAAAAATCTCACGAGGGACTCCTATCGTCAGAGAGGAATACGGGACAACGGGAATCGGAGACGGCGGGGAGGAGCTGGTGGCGTATGTTCTAAGTTTCGAAAGATAGGGCCGAAATAGATCATGGCCCTGGTACTTGGGACGAAAGATCGGCTGGAGGTGGTTGACTTTCAGAAATGTAGTTAGCACAGCTAAACAGAATCTTAAGGACTCGATACTCACAGGACTGTTTCAGTGAGAGGTATGATCCGCCTGGGAAGGCTCTGAAGGCCACTTGACACGGCCCCAGAGCCGACCGCAGGGAAACTGATGCACGCATCTTGCGTTCAGTCAAAGAATGTCACCAGCGGGCTGGCGACAGGGCTCATTCCAGGGGTGAAAGTCAAGGAAAGAGAACGCTCAACTCATCCAGAGTGGGTGGTCTGAATCAGGAGAGGGGAAGGCAACGCCGAGATTGTATAAGAGGGGAAAGACTTGGGTCGCATGAGCTTTGATCTCAGGAGAGGAACTAGTGGGAGGCTATGTGTGGAGGAAGAGAGGGGAACAGAGTCTTGTGGGGATATCACCGGCACAACCGCAGGGGATAAATACAACACATTCTTCCATGAGTCTCCGGCTGGGACGGACAATCGCCGGGGAGATCAGGCAATAACTCCATGGGTTCAGGTTGAATCGATGAAACGGTGCCGCTCACAATGCGACCAAGCGCCAGGGCAGCCACGCGAGGGGAAAGGCGCGCGGGGGCGTCAACTGGAAAGCGGAGATCAACGCTCGGAAGGAGAAGAATCCAGGAGGATCCTGCGGCTCCACCGTAAAGCAAAGAAAAGGCGCCGATTATTGCACGGCAACTCGGTTGAGCGTAAGAGAAGAGGCTCGATGCATCAGCCGACGGTGCAGAGGCTATGATCTCATGGGGTCATCGAGATGAACCTGGCGAGAGCTGCCCAGTGGTTTTACCCCACGGCCCGATCAGGTGACGCTGGAGTTTCCTGGATTGCCTGGGTGGCTGCGGTTGTGTTACCAATTCAGCAGTAAGCCTTCAAGTCTTCGAGAAGAAAAAAAGATAGTTGGCGATGCATGTGAAGCTCTCTGGATCCACTACCACAGCTAAAGTGACAGCTTAATCTCGCCCCCGGAGTTGGCTCCCATCTCCAGACTGTGCTCCACCACGACGATTTGACGCCTTGTCGCCTCAGGCTGCAAAACAGCGTGATCAACCATTCTTTGTCGTTCGTTCGACGCTCTCATTCAGAAAGCTCACGAGAATCGAGAAAACTTCTAGACCTGACCCGCTCAACTCTTCACTTCATCTGTCACGCCTCCGGACTTGGAGGTGATGGCCCCGGCTCAAAGTTTTCAGTGGGGTAACCTGATGGAGGGACTGTCTGTTCCTGACCCTTGCTGCGGATCCGACTCTTTGCGATTCGTGCAGCGAGCGGAATCTCTCTGCAATTGATGATTCCTGTCCCTCAATAACCTTGCTCTCCCAAAGAGAATAAAATTCTTACGAAGCACAGCGATCGGAATAATTCCTCGACAATCGCCATCTGCTTGCCCTGTCCACCAACAAGTTCCGGCTGTGGTGCCTCTCCTCCCTGCTAAGCTCCCGGCTCTGACCCACGGGAGCGCAATCCGCCCATTCGCAGCCTCCGATTGGGATTTTCGGGAGGACTTGGCTGTGAGGTGGATGCGCCAGACGGATGTTCTGGCTGTGCATTTCATTTTTGCGGAAGAGACATCTCCGATCATCTTATCCATCAGCATCAAGGGACCACGAGAACTTCCAAGGTTCCCCATCTCAAATTCTGCTTTCTGAAAGGCTGGCGCTGAAAGGGCCTAACTGCTCTCAGTTAGACGCACCCGCTTCTTTCCATCACCGGGCGCCTTGGTGGGGTTGGCTTGACATCGTGCTTCTATCATCAAACTCAATCAAGGCGCGTGAATTTTTTTTTTTTTCCTTCGCTCTTGTCTGTCCGATTCTGAGGCCACTTCTCTGGCGTCCTCTTTCCGCTCCGTCGCTTCGCTTCAACCTGCGATCAAGGGGATTCGTCTTCGTCCGCACCCGACGTCATGGCTCAGCGGCTTCATCAACATGAGCAGCTCATTGAGCAAGACCCTCTCGGGGAAGAAACCAGGAGTCAAACGGAATCCCAAGACGATGCGGCTCTGCTGGTAAGGCCTCAACTCGGGCGCAGATGATAAATTCTAACTGTTTTTAGAGGACAATGGGCTATAAGCCAGTAAGCAATCAAATGTACTTAATCGGACTGAACTCATGCGTCGCGGACAGGTCTTACATCGGACATATTCGTTCTTTGAGAACTTTGCGACCACATTCGGTAGGATCACCAATGTATACAATGTCACCCCTCTTCTAACATGCCATCGCAGCTGCTTTATACTTCATCGGTGGCGTGCGCGTCACGTTCAGTACTGGTATCGCAGCCGGGGGGAATCTGGCCTACTGGTTCGACCCTCGCACGACCCGACTCTGAAACAAAAGTATCTAACGGGAGCAGGACGAGCTACATAGTCACTGTGGTTTTCACTTTCATCTCCGCGGCGGTGATCGCGGAGGTCTGCTCCGCGTCGCCCTCCGCAGGCTCAATCTATCTCTGGGCAGCTGAGGCCGGTGGGCCGAAATTTGGAAGACTCTTTGGCTTCATCGTCGCTTGGTGGTCTACCACTGCGTGGACTACTTTCTGCGCGAGCAACACCCAGGCTGCTACAAACTATATGCTATCAGTGAGTGTTCGCCATCTCCCACATTATGACGCGCGCGCTCATCTCTCATACAGGAATTAACCGTGTTCAATGTCGACTTTCCCAAAGACGTATCCGATGTCAAGTTTCGCGCGGTACAATGGATCGTCACCGAAGTTCTCCTTGCCCTCGCTGCGCTCTTGAATTTCATGCCCCGTACGGTGTCTATCCTAATATCTATGCCGGCCGTTCCCTCGGTACTAACTTCCGGTAGCCAAATATTTTAGATATGTGTTCTGGTTTTCCGCGTGTGTCGTCATGTTGGACTTCTTTCTCAACGTAATATGGCTTCCGATTGGAGCCAACAACACTTGGGGCTTCCGAACCGCTGAAGAGGCCTTCATGTCCACCTACAACGGCACTGGTGCGCCCCCAGGCTGGAACTGGTGTCTTTCCTACCTAGCCACTGCGGGTATTCTGATCGGATTCGATGCCTCTGGTCACGTTGCAGAGGAAACGAAACACGCGTCGGTGACGGCGGCACGCGGAATCTTCTGGAGTACGGTTGCAAGCGGAATTGGCGGGCTCGCAAGCATCATTTTGTTTCTCTTCTGTGCGGTATGCCTCGAAGCTCTCGGAAGCGTGTTACCCCTTTTATTGACAGGCTTCTAGCCCACACCCGATGTTCTCTTCTCCTTCGGTGCTCCTCAGCCCTTCGTGCCACTCTACGCTGTCGTCCTCGGCAAGGGTGGACACATCTTTATGAACATAATCTGCATCTCCGCCCTATGGCTCGTATGTTTCACAACCCTCTGTTTTATAGCCTGATGGACAGTCACTAACCCTGCCACCCACTTTAGAATACAGCAGTCGCAATAGTAGCTGCTTCTCGCCTCGTCTTCGCCGTGGCCCGTGACGGCGTCCTCCCTTTCTCCTCCTGGGTCTCTGCCGTGCACAACGGCCAGCCCCGAAACGCTGTCATTGTTGTCTGGACAGTTGCCTCCGTGGTCACATGCACGCTTCTCCCTTCCGACGTGGCGTTCACCTCCCTCGTTTCGGCAGCTGGCGTCCCCAGTGCCGCTGCGTACGGTCTCATCTGTCTTGCCCGCCTGTTTTGTACCCCCAAGCGGTTCCCCAAGCCTGCGTGGAGTCTGGGGAGGCTCAGCAAGCCGTTCCAAGTCATCGGTGTTTTCTGGAACGGGTGGGTTGTGGCCGTGTTGTTCTCTCCGTACGCATTCCCGGTTACCGGGGAGAATCTAAACTGTATGTCCTCTTTCCCTACCCTCTGGACCGACCTTGTTGTGACTGTTTTCACTCTCGTCGAGCTGGGCTAATAACATTTCCGCCTCAGACGCACCCATCATCATGTCATCCGTGACTATTTTCGCCCTAGTCTCATACTTTGTGATGCCCGAGGACGCCTGGCTCCCGAGGAACCGGATCTCCAAATTCGTGGACAGTAAAGGCGTTGTCAGCGAGACGGTGGAAGAAGTCGGCAACAGGTCTCAACCAGCCGAGCAGTCGGCCCACGAACCCCAGAATCGGTCTTAGGCTCCGGGTGATTTTGTTCCTGTGGCGCTATCGTGATGAATAGCATCACAAGTAGACCACCCAGAGACAACAGGAATAGACTCATGCTGCACGAGTACAGATATGGGAAGAATAGACTCAAATAGAATAATATGGCATTGCCTTTCTTTCCACATACGGGTTTGCCATATTGTTGATTTAAGGTTGTATAGGATTTGGGAGAGTTCCGCAGCCTTGGTGCCCACGATCACGTGGGATACAATGGTCTACCCACCATCCACCTACCATCCACCCACCCTCTAGGCCAGGTCTGTGTCCATGATTTTGTAAACTCTATGATGTTGTCGATGGAAAGTTGGCGCCCCAAGTTCGCAAGGCGCAGTCTAACCGCTCTGAGATTAGGGCTTCGGACTGACCATGCATGTCAGCTCGAACGATCCAGCGTGTTCCAGTGCCATCTACGAGAGTCGATTGGTGAGTCAGAGAGACATCCATGGATATCAGCGGATATATCAGGAGCAATGGAAAGCGTCAAACTCGTTACGCTCCACTCTCAACATACACTTGACCTTTCAGCATGGCCGCGTTCAACACCCTTCCCAGGGACATCCCCAACAGACCTCAACCATTCACCCTCCATGTCCCGGAGTCCGACTTCGATGACTTCAAAGCCCTCATCAGACTCTCCAAAATCGGCCCCAAAACGTGGTGGAACCAACACACCGACGACGGCCGCTTCGGCATCTCACGCGACTGGCTCGCCCGCGCAAAAGAAACCTGGCTGTCCCCGGAATCCTTCAACTGGCGCACCCACGAAGCCCACATAAACAGCTTCCCAAATTACAAGGTCTCCCTCATTGACCCCGAAGCTGGGACCGTGAACATCCACTTCGCAGCGCTGTTCTCGAAGCGCGCGGACGCGATCCCGATCCTGTTCTTGCACGGGTACCCCGGTTCCTTCATGGAGTTCCTGCCTATGATGCACCTGCTACGCGAGAAGTATACGCCAGAGACCCTGCCGTACCATGTTATCGTGCCCTCGCTGCCGGATTATGGGCTCTCTGGCGGAGCGAGTACAGACGTGGAGATGACGCTTGACCGCGCGGCGCGGATCATGAACCAGCTGATGCTCGATCTCGGGTTTGGGTATGGATATATTGCGCAGGGCGGCGATTTGGGGAGCATGCTTGCAAGGATTATATCTGCTGAATATGACTCATGCAAGGCTTTTCACAGTATGTATCCATCCCTTCCTCACGATCCTTGAAGATGGCCAGATGCTAATAAAAGTGGTAGTTAACATGCACACGCTCAACCCAAGTGAGACACCGGGTTCCCTCGAGGACCTCACGCCCGAGGAAAAGAACCACATGGAGTGGAGCACCAAATGGCGCGAGACGGGCCTCGCGTACGCGCTCGAGCACGGAACCCGGCCGTCCACTGTCGGTCTGGCCATCTCGTCGAGTCCACTGGCCTTGTTAGCATGGTACGTCTGCCTCCTTCCCTGTATTCCCACAGATCACAGCTAAGCTAACAGATAACGTAACTACTGTATAGGATCGGCGAAAAACATATCGAATGGACCGACCCACGCCACCCACTCCCGCTGGATACAATCCTCGCGATGACGACGCTCTACTGGTTCACATCGACCCTCCCGCGCGCCCTTTACCACGCCACGCTCGTCCTGAACCTGACCGGACCCAAGCCCTCTCCGATTCCGACCTCGAAGGAGAAGCCGATGGGGTACTCTGTTTTCCCGTACGATCTGGCTTTTTTGCCGAGGGTCTGGGCGGAGAGGATTCACCCGAATTTGGCGTTTTGGAGGAGGCATGATGTTGTAAGTTCCTGTCTGTTCCTTGCTGTTTGTGTTTGTATTTGCTTCAGTTACAGCTAACGTTTTCTTTGTTTAGGGAGGGCATTTTGCGGGTCTTGAGCAGCCGAAGCTGTTTTTGGAGGATGTTGAAGAGTTTGCTGGGAGGGTTGGGTCCCTTTTCAGAGAGGGTTAGGGTATGGCAAGGTAACAAGGTGCCCGAGGGAGAATTCCTGATATTGAGAGTGAATCGAGTGGTTTGAGCTAAGGACTTCTATCTTTACGGCGGAGGCTGCGATGTCCAGAGAGGGGTTCGCGTTTTCGATTGGATACCAAATTGCCAGTGCTGTCATTACCTAAGTCTGTTTCCCATATTTACTGAGTTATTCAGATGCAGCAACGCTGCCTGATAAGTATTGTCAGAGGCTGATTCACTGACTTCTTCGAGTGTTTAGTGTGTTGAGCAGAGATATCGGAGCTTTTATACATCATTTCAGCTTCCCTAAACTTTGTCCACCGATTCGACCATCCGCTCGCTACATCGAACGATATAGAGGTATAGACCTGAGAAGCTGCTTTCCTTCTTCGGCTCAAGCATTGAAGTTGTCCAGCGGCGACTCTCCCTCAACAATCTTCCACACCTCATCAATCCTCCTCGCGACCCCGCCATCCAACGGCCCCTTCTTCGCAAGCGCAAGCGTGCTCTTCACCTGCGCCAGGTTCCGCCCCCCAATAACAACTTTATCCCCATACTCCCCCCTCAACCCAGAATTATGAATAACCCACCGATACGCAAGCTCAATCCCCGACACCCCCGCCTCCCTCGCAATCGTCTCCCACAGCCGCAACCCCTCGACAAGGGCTGGCCGATTGTACAGCTTATGGTACAGCCCCCCAACAAAGGTCGTCGGATCCCAGCGTCCCCCGTCGCTCTGGACAAGGCTCTCGACGCTCTTGGCAAGAAACCCGCCGGCGCCGGGGGAGTACGCGTAGAACTGGATCCCATGTTTGCGGAGGGTCGGGAGGAGCTCGTTTTCTGCGCGGCGAGCGATCGCCGAGTAGTTGCCCTGGTAGACTGTGGGGAGGATCCAGTTGTTTTCTTTCGCGATGCGGACGACGTCCTCGACTTCGGAGGCGAGGTAGTTCGAGAGGCCGAAGCGCTTGAATTTTCCGGATTCGTAGAGCGTGTTGATGGCCTCGAGCTGGGTTTCGAGGGGGACGTTGCGGTCTGGGGCATGGAGGTAGTACACCTCATACTAGGCCTGTTAGCTTTGGCTCTGATACTCACTCACTCACTCGGGAAGAGCGCAGTTTCTTAAGGGGTGCAAGTACGTGATCTGCCTTGAGCTTTGCGAGCCCATCCTCCGCGGTCTTGATGATGTTCTCCTTCGTCGCAGGGGCGGGCCCGAACGCCCCGGGGAACTTTGAGTCGATCGCGTGCGTCTTTGCGGCGTCTAGGGAGCCCAGGACGGACTCGCTCTCGCCGTATACTGTGGCCGTGTCGATGAGAGTGACGCCCTCGGCTGCGAGGACGTCGAGGGCCTCCTTTTGCTTCTCGAAGCCCTCGAAGCTGGTGGGGTCGGCGAATGCGAAGGCGCCGAAGACCAGTTCCACGGGAGACATGATGTGCGGGTTCAAGAAGAAAGATGCTGAGAATGCTTGACTTGTTGGACGGATGGGATCTTCTGATTCTCTGACTCTACATCACCATTTGACCAGGTATTTATACCCTGCCGTGCCGAAGGTATCCATCGCCGTATCGTTGTGAAGGGTACGAGCACGACTACCATGAAGCTTAGAAATCCCCATCTATTGCCGTGATTACTTGCTCTTGAATCTATCCATAGATCGCGCACTACCGGGGAGATCCGCGGGACAGGACGCGAGTCCAGAATACGGGCTGAGTCTGATTGGGCAATTTGACGACATGCTGGAAATTGACGGTTGCAGTGCAAATTTTGCGATTACGAGGCCATCGTGATTTGTCAGTTCGAGACAAGTTCCATCAGCTGTTTCAATATGCTTCAGCCCAGATCAGATCCCCCAGCTGGATGGTCGTTCCCCTGCACTACGCCCTCGAGTCCCTCCCTGGAGCCCTAAGCCCGCGCTTCACAGCAATCTCATACTAAAGCACGTCCCAGACTGGGCTATCGCTCCCAGACTGGGTTATCGCTCGTTCCCCCTCCTTCTCTTGTTTTTTCTTTCTTCTCCTCCGTGATGGCATCCCACGGCCCGTTCACCAGAACCGCCTCGCACCTAAGTCGTCCGCACGACCCCCTCACGCAAAGCGGCGGCTTCAGCGAGTCCTTCGACACAGAACCGACTTGGGAGTTCACCTTCTTTGCGCCGAGTAACGAGACCTTTGCGTACGGGGCGGTATTTTGAGACGGACGCCGTACACTCCCTCCACCTAATGCCCACCTTCTTGAGATATTACAGTGCAAAACTGCTGACAAGTCGAGATGGCTAGGAAAGGTAAGTGGTCGCTGGGACACGAAATACACCACCGCACTACACGGTCCCGAACACGGCCCTGGATTCTTCGGCCTTTAACGAGACAGATCGGCGCTTTCAGACGGCGCGGTGTCTCTACGTCGGTGGAGGCAGGCCAATGAATTGGTCCGAACAAGGTTGCCCGTGTTGTTCAAAGTGATCTTCCAGTTACCGGGGAATGTCCGCAAGACCTCTGGATGGGCCGTGAATCCAGTGAAGGATCACGCTGATACCTGACTTCAGGGGGTTGTCCACATCGTCGACCGTCTTCTGAAGCCGGCGGCGCAGATCCACCAGATCCACGAGGCGGACCTGCCCTATTGTTTGCCACGTAGACAGGCCAGAACTCTCATATTTTCTTCGGTATTCTCCTTGCGACTGTAAGACGGGTGGACACCGGCGGATCCGATATCTGCACATGGGTAGTAGCGGTATGCATAACGACGTTGGTAGAAGGCAAGCCCACTTTTGGGCATCAGCATCAGAACGAATCAGCCGTACCTCGCATATCCACCTGCTGCCTGTGGCAAATCTCACCTCGCTAGCCATCAGATTCATGACTCGAGAGACCAAAATTGAGTCGATCTACCGGGAGAGAAGCCCATCTGAGCCACATCTCCAGCCCCAGCCTGCGGATCTTTGAATCGGAGTTTCTTCATGGCTGTGGGGGCTTGCCGGAGTCCGCCCCCCGAGATTAGGCGAGGACAACACATGCGGAGGCCACCAATCTCTTTGCACCGATATAGGGCTGTTGTTTGATCTGACCTAACGCCCCTTCCGAATACAAGGCCTCCCTATAGAATCCAGACTTACGACCATGGATCTCTCTGAATCCACCTCTCTATCCACCCTTTCCCACCTCTCATTCACCTCCGCCCTCCTCCTATCAACCTACCTCATCCGCCGCACCCTCCAAGGACCCTCCCCAGGAGAACAATTCCCGTACCGACTTCCTCTTCGCAACCGGCTACTGGCTCTCCCCAGTCCCCTACACGGACCTCTTCACAGCCACAGCCCTCTACCACGCCCTCCTCGCCTCCCTCCCCCAGACCCAGCGGCCCGCCGTCTTCCCAAACTACGGCACCCCCGCCGTCGACGACCGTCTCTTCACCTGGGCCACTTATACCACCATCGCAGTGACAGCCCTCATCCTCTCCGGTCTGCTGCGCCTCGCAGCATACGCGAACCTCGGGCCCTCGTTTACCTTCCATTTAACGAGTCCGCCGGGCGGGCCGGTGACCACGGGCCTGCATGCGTATATGCGCCATCCGTCGTATACGGCGATTATCGTGAATATAGTATCCATGGTTGCGCTTCTCTTCCGCTCCTGCGGTGTTGTCAGGTGCTGGGTTGGTTTGTACCCTGGTGATCAGGGTCCGGGCCAGGTTGTTCTTCTAGGTAAGGTCCTGGAGGTAGGCATGGTGGGGTGGGCGGGCTTGATTCTTCCGGCGTGGTTTACGAGGCGCATGCGTGAGGAGGAGATGTTGGCCGGTTGGTTTGGGACGGAGTGGGTGGAGTGTTGTCGGAGGACGAGGAGGTTTGTTCCTGGGGTTTTCTAGTCGTGTCTGTGCTTTGTACGGGTTGATTGAAGTGTCATAGTCCTAGTCTGTCTATATAGGCCGCCAGTCCAGTGTCCTTCACGGGAAAAGTCTAGAATCCATTTAATGGTACTCTAAAGGCCACACCTTGCTTTCGATCTCTAACAATGGCCACTCCGGTCTCTGTTCGTCTCTACTCTTGAATCACAGCTCCGACTTTCCCAGTATTCTCTGATTATACACACCCCGTCCCTCACCTTCTGGCCCCGAATAACCCGCCGTAATCCGCCGGACCATGTTCACAATCGCGGCCATCTGCACCCCTACCAATCGTTAGCCGCCACCGGAACAGGTCGTATCGAGACTTTAGAAGTGCATGAAACGTACCTCCCTTCCAATCGATATCCTCGCCATACAGGCCAATCCAGTCCCAGCACGCATACGGGTTCCCGTGTCTCTCGCCGTCCCAGATCGTGCGCAGGGTGTTGTCGATCGTCGTCTGCGGGTAGAGGACGATGATGTTATTTGCGTCTGCCGTTGTCAAGCGTCAAATTGCAAATTCTCCAGTCAGGGAAGGGCCACCAAGAACCTACCAGCCCAGGAATTGTACCCCGTACCCTCGACAAAGCCTGTCCCGATATATTCCGGACTCTGGAGACACCCGTGGAGGACAACGTGAAGTCTACACACCGTCTCCCCGTTCACACAAGCACCCGGGACATACACGTATCCCGTCCTCCCCATCCCAAGCGCCCCAAACTCATCGACCTGGTCAAAGTCGACAATCGCACCCGTCAAGCCCCCCAACGACAACGACCTCCGCGCCTCCAAAGAACCATACAACCACCGCAACACAGCCCCGGCACCGTCATACCCACAGTTACTGATATACGGGCTCGCCGATTTCCCGGAACACACGCTGTTCAGTGGCGCGTCGAAGTCCGTCGGGAAAGTATGCGTCGCATTCTCAGTAAGAATATACGTCGTTTCCTCCGGCCTCGTCAACCCACCCCCTTCCTCCTCCAGCTGCGCTTTTAGCTGAGAGAGGACGGCCGGACCGGTGGTTACGTCCAATTCCCCGACCTGCA
Organism: Aspergillus lucknowensis; assembly: GCF_044049455.1. Taxonomy (NCBI): domain Eukaryota; kingdom Fungi; phylum Ascomycota; class Eurotiomycetes; order Eurotiales; family Aspergillaceae; genus Aspergillus; species Aspergillus lucknowensis. The sequence continues at coordinate 158,448 of NW_027263598.1, read as the reverse complement.
TGAACACCCTGCGCGACTTGAGATTGTCGACGGGGTCGATTTTCCCCTCCGCGCTGAAGGCGAGGAGGTTGGACGTTGGGGTCGTGATGGAGGGGGTATTGTTGAACATGCATGTTTTATTCTGTCCTCCGTTGTCAGTTCAGTCACCACGTGCGGGGAGGGGGACAGTGACAGAGGAGAGGAAGGTACAGGCTGATTTCTGGCACAGTCATACGGCCCACCGGCGAAGACGCCGAAGCCGAGTTTGAAGGTGTCGGAGTAGGCGATGCCTAGTTGGGCCGCCATGAAGCCGCCGCTGGAGAAGCCGGAGACAGAGACGGAGGCGGGGTTCGCGTTGTAGGATTGGAGCGGTGTGGCTGTGGTGGGGAGAGCGAGGGTGGCCAGGGCTAGGTGGTATAGGGGGGAGAGCATCTTGGTCGCGTTAATAGGAGACTTAAGGACTTGTGTTGGCCAGATGGATGGATGGGCGATCTTCGATCGGAAGGGTGTTGTGCGGAAGACTGGTGGCTCGCGCAGTTGCACAGCAGATACCGGTAAGCGCTGTGAAAGTACGTAAGGATCTCAATATTTAGTATACTGCTAACCCTACCAACCCACCCTCTTGCTTGAGTAGCTATTGCAAGATTTAAACCCCCAGCCTGAAATTTGACTCGCCAACTTATAGGGCCTGCTTGTGATCATAAAAACATCTCACCAAACGCCAAAGTTTCGCTCTTTGCATTGGTAATGTGTGAATTCTACCAACACCGGCCAAGATCGATCCCAGCTAGGGTTTCGATGGACCCTATTCATGTCAGATAAGTAACTTATAGTACAGCTAATGCAACAACATCAACAACAATGATCATCTCTCCCCCATAACCCGCATCAACTCCTCCGCCGTCAAATGATCACTGACATTCTCCATCCGATGCACATACACACACTTCCCCCCGCGAAACACCCACTCCCCACCATTCTGCGCCCACGATCCGCCTCCCCCCAGCACACCCCTCCACCCGGCCGCAGCCATCTGCCGAAACGTTGTCCCCAGCGCCCGCCAGAACCCCACCGTCGCGTACGACGGCGGCCGCATGATGCTGCGCACTGTCCGTGTCATGTGCAGTTTCTCGTACAGGGCGCCGCGCGGGTCCGTGTAGACGGGGAAGGGCGCCGCTGTTTCGGCGACGTAGGGGACTATAAGGGCGGGGTGGCCGCAGCCGATGATGATGAGTTGGGTTGGGTTGTTGTTGTTGTCGTTGCTGTCGTCGTTGGAGTTTGTGTGCGGGAGGGTTTTGAGGAGGGAGTCTGTGAGGGCGTGGGCGATTGTGCGGACGTAGTCTTGGTCGTAGGCGCAGAAGAAGTGGCGGACTGGACTGGGGGTTAATATCACTCGCTGTATATCCAACTTATCTGGAGTTGTAAGAGGATACCGAAGACAATGACGGTCGTGATATGGTCGCCCTTGTCGAGGACCAGCTCGCCCAGCCGCACGGGCTTCCCCTTTGGCGAACGCAGTTCGAGCTCGTAGGCATCGCGGAGGTCGCTTGGATTGGGGAGGGTGTCTGACCGAGTAATTCGTTCGTTCATTCTGGAGTGATATCGATGCAGTGAGAGGGGATAGAGGACGGACGTTGCTGGAATATCTTTGTCTGCCACATTATATCGCCACATAGATGAGGCGAAGTTTGGCTCGATCTATACCGATCTATAAGCGAGGATCCGGTCATGATGTCACTCTCGCTACCGGAAACAGGACACTTAAGCGAAGAAATGAGCAGGAAGTTCTAGGTATAACTCTATAATGGGCTCTTCGTCGTTAAACTACAGCATTGTTTTGTAACTATACAGCTGCCTGACGTGATGAATATAAAGTGGCCCTATCTCCATGGCTACTATACGACCCAGCCAGACAGCAGCAATTCTGCTCTGAACATGATGTCCTTGCACTCGTAGCATCTGCACTGCTGGAAATGATAATTTAATACACACTTTTCTACTAATTTCGAAGTTGAAAGCGCGTAGAATCACCTTAGATGAATGACCCAGCGTAGAACCACAGGCAGTCATTTCACCTTCGGCACCGCACGCCCCAGACTCATGCCCACCTCGACATCCACCGCAATGGCCTGCTTGCTCGGCCAGATCAGATCCTCATCGAACTCAATCTTCCCCCGCTGGAACGCCACGACGATACTCGACCCGCCGAACTGGAAGATGCCTAGCTCGTCGCCCTTGCCAATCCTCGCCCCGGGCTTCTGCCACTTCTCATGAATCCTAAAGCCTCATGGTTAGCTAGCCCATTTCAAATCCTCAAACGGACTCCAGAAACGCAACTCAACAGTCCCAACCTGACTCGCCCCAATCGCAACAAAGAGCACCTCCCCAAACTCCTCCGTCTCAATAACCACATAGTCCCGCGCATTCCGCGTCAATATGTCCACCCCACTCCGAATCGCCACCGGGTCAACCTCGTAGTAATCCCCAGGCATGCTCCGGAACAGCTTAATCACCCCGCCAACGGGGCTATGATACCGGTGGTAGTCCTGCGGCGAGAGCCGGAAACTCGCAACGGGCCCGTCGCCGAACTGTCGCCCGATCTTCTTGTCCATCACCAGGTTCGTGATCGAGAAATCGGCGCCCTTGATCCAGATTTCTTTGCTCTCGGCTACGGATGGGTACACGACGACTCGGGAGTCTGCGACGACGACGGCGGCGCGCGGGTCGTCTGGCGCGTGGATCGGGCGTGTGCCGGGCTTGTGGTGGCGGATGAAGAAGTCTTCGAAGGTGGTGTAGGCCGATAGATCGGCGGGCTCGAACTGGTCCATGTTGATGTGGAAGAAGTCGACAAAGTGCGCGATGCGCTGGCGCGAGGCGGAGCTTGCTTCTTTTTTGCCTAGAAGCCAGACTGGTTAATATGGTGGTCTCTATTATCTAGTATGCCAGGAAAGTACCCTCTTGTATAGCCCTATTGTGCAGATACAGCCTCATCGCATGCGTCGTGTCCAGCCATGTCGTGAGCGGGTTGAAGAGGAGGAGGAGCTTGAGCTTCTTGGTGAGAGGCTGCTGCTCGCGCATGTACTCGCCGGTCTGCCAGTTAGCGTTAGTAGTGTCCAAGCACTTGGAAGTTTAGATCTCCTACCTTCCTGTTGATCGTGAGCCAGCCGATCTCGCGGTTTTGGATCTACCCCGTTAGCCTTGTTGTCGAAGAGAGCGAAGAGCGTACCAGTTTGACCCAGGAGAGCAGATAATCTGCAGCGGCGTGAAGAAGGGCAGTAATTCCCATGTTGCTGGAGTCTTGTTAGAGTAGTGTTGCTGTGGCCTTCGGGGTGAAATCAGCTCTATACTTAAGTATAAAGTTACACTGTGAGTGACGTCAGGACTGCATCAACCGCATTTCTATACTTTCCCATGTAGCACGAATTCAACATTAAACTATTTCCACACCTTTCTGTTCACCCAAAACAAGTACAGTACGGAATCGAAATATAATGCATTGCCTAGCTGTTTCCCTTACTCAAGACCCATCACACTAAGCCAGCCGTCAGCGCCAAGTACATATCCGCAAGAACATTCGAGTATCAAAGAAGTAAAACAGCAAGAGAGAGACAAGAGAGAGAAAGAGATACTTATTAAACGCCCCCTTCGCCTTATTCCACCCAGGCAGCGTATCCGACCCGCCAGGCTTATGCTGCGCGAAACTCCGGTCCTCGCTCGTCGGCATCGCACCCGCCTCCATCAACTCATCCCTGTAGCTCTTTTTGCCGGCGGCCTTTTGCTCGCTGATTGAGGACATTTCCCCGGGGAGTTTGGTGGACTTTGGTTCTTTGGGCTCGTTGGAGTCCGTGAGGCGGTTGCTCTGGACGGACGAGACGAGATGAATCATGTTAGTATAGACGGAGCGGGTGAAGAGAAAAGAGACAGATGGAGAAGAGGCGGGGAGGATACAATTCCTTCGATGCCACCCTTGATAAACCCGCTATCGCCCCAGCCACTGCCGCCGCCGGCGTTGTTGGCGGGGGTTGGGAAGGCGCTTGCGCCGCCACGGGTGGAGGTTGTGGGTTGGTTGCCGGAGGGGGTGGCGCCTTTTCCTTGTGTGCTGGACATTGAAGAAACTGGATATTAAGAGGTGCTGAAGGTCAAGTACTTATTGTGAAGTGTGCCTGTGAGTATGCATCGTTCTCGTCGAATGGATGGGGTCTGCATATAAATCGGCCGCGGGAATGAGGTCATAATACGGTCAGATATGATTCGCCACTGGTAGGGCTGCATAGACTTTGGTATAGACGAGATTCATATAATGAATATAACCGTCAACACGCATGGCCTTAAGCTCTGAGGTATCTGGAAAAATTGGGGCGCCTTTCCTCAGCAGTCCGTAGGGCGCCTCACACGAGACATTCACATCTAGATTACCAACACTGCCTGGCATGGAACTTCGATACCACAGCTGGGCACATGCCTCAACTCGCAGAGATCGCGCTCATCCGTCGAACCCAGTCTCCCTGGTCATTCATCTCGTATCCAGATGATGCAAAGTGCACGCATATGGTGTCATCTCTTGACAATGCATAGTCCCCACGTGTATGAGGCTCAGAGTCGCCATACGAGGATATAATTGCGCCATAGAGCATATTTTGACGTTGATGTTGTCTGTTTGGGTCCGGGGTGCGGAGTATCCGGGGAGAGAGCACTGCGTGTCGTGATATGCGTTCTTGGGGGATATTGTTCGACAACTGGGATTTATTGTTCCGTCGTAGCATCTCTGTTGTACGCCTTGTAGAGTTGGCTAGATGAATGTCCAGTATAGGTAGAGAGAGAGAGAGATGATTAGAAGGCTACCCATGCGTGGAATAGATATTCCTGATCGAAAGAGCCATTGCAGATGTATCCTCCTCAGCAAAGGACGCAAGAATGTCAGTTCCTGCAAAGCTACGCCCAACCCCGGACGGGTTCTGGAGTCCAGGTTTCAACCACAGCAGTAGAATTTTCGCAAGTGAGGGTCATAGACCAGCGACAAGATGCCAACAAAATTCCCCTTGAACCGGCCCAACAAACCCGCCCCTTGTGCAGGAGGCCTAGACCAGCCAGAAATGCCCAACGGACCTGAAGAATGCAACCGCTCAAGCTCGGAAATCTCGCGCGCCACATTTTTTTCACAGAGAGATTAGGTTACATCCGGCGCATTGTCTCTGCAGATATCCATCCCTGCTGCATGCCTGATTCCTCTCCCTGCAACTGCGTGAATTCGAGTTTGTCGATCCGGATGCAGCCGACGTGTCATATTGACATAACGACAACAGTGCTGCCGCGATGTTTCTGGGTTGTTTGAGGCTATGGGCCTACTGTTGAAGGTTTGAGACTGAGATTTGGTACGAACAGGGGATCGAATCCGCATTCGGCAATCACCAAACCCAGGGTACGATGGGACAACATCGAAAGGGGGGCGAAACCGCTGTTCCAGAATCCGGAGGCCTCGAACTTCGTAGCCTGTCATTATCTCCAAACTTTTGCTTGTTGTAAAAGTCGTTCCTCGGCCAGCCCTAACTGCCTATCTCACTTGCACCGGGGCAGCGAACGCTTCCTATTTCGGACGAATCAGCCCTAGAAAGAAAGCTGCCAAATAGACATGTTTGTTCCTGCGCCTCTATCCGTCGCGTCTCCTCGGCGTCTCCATTTTCCTGATTCGTCAGCCACCGAGATCAATTACGCTCATACTCGCCCCAGGCAAGCTGTCATCGACGCCACATGTGCAACGCCGTGACGTGCAGAAACCAAAACCCCAGTCTGTACCGTTCAAACTGCCGAGTTCGGCACCAGGGCACCTCCAATCAGGGCTTGTCCTGGAGCTTTGTACCTTTGTACCTTTGTACCCTCGTACCTACAATGACCATGACAGAACGCCAGTTCGGACCGCTTGCAACGTTTTACTCTGGCGAGGGACCATGGTATAGACTGGTTGTGGCTTGCAAGACTCTGCTCGAAAGCATCGAGAGTCGTATCTCGGGGTTGTACCTCTCAGTAGATGATGCTATCTACGTCCCTCCAGAGGAGTGCTCAAGTCTATAAAAACCCCGAACAGCATCGCCCAACCCATCCCAGCTCATCAAGATCAACGCAATCAATCAATCAATCAATCTATCTATCTATCTATCAATCAATCTATCTTTCGATAATCGATCAAAATGCACTTCACCCTCCCCACCATCCTCCTCGCCGCGGCCACCGCCGTGAACGCCCTCCCCGAGGCGGCCCAGAAAATGAACAAGCTGGCCACCTCGTCTGCCTTCCGCGCGCAGGCCGAAAGCGCGAAGTGCGACGTCGGCGCGATCTCGTGCTGCAACGCCGCGACGGAGACGAAGAATGACGGCCTGCTGACCGGCCTCCTGGGCGGCGGACTGATCCGCTCGCTCTCGGGCGTTGATGGCTCCGCTTGCGCGAAGGCGAGCCTGATTGATGAGTTGGGATTGCTTTGTATGTCCCCTCTTTTCTGAGAAATAAAAAAAAAAAAAGGAAGGAAGGAGATTGTTATACGAGAGAGTGTGTGTGCTAATGGTTTCGTGTTTCTTGTTTAGCCCTCATCGACCATACCGAGACTGGACCTGTGTGCAAGAACATCGTCGCGTGCTGTCCTGAGGGAACGAAGACTGTATGCCTCTGCCGTCCCTCCTTCAAATCAACAAGTTAGCTAACGAACACAGTGCATTGCTGTCGACAACGCCGAGGGTGAAGCCTCCGGTTCAGTCTAGACTGTGGCTACCGGCTTCGGTTCGGACGAAAGGAGATGGGCGAAAATCTGCTGTTACTGCGAGAACTACACTTTAATAATGCTTTCCTGTCGCTCCTTAGTTTTAATATTAGTGATTTGATCGTGTCATGGCCCTCTCTCTTCAAGTAGTATAAAAGGCTCAAAGAGCACCTGATGTCCGCATGGATGACAGAATCCCATGACTCGGCGTCATGCAGTGCAACCACCCAACGACCCAAACTCCAGCTGGATTGGCACAGACCTTTCGAGAGTGACGACCACCTGCTCCTTCAGGCAACCAAAGCGACTGGACTCATCTGCACCGCGGAAAAACCAAGCCAGACCATCGGAATCGAAAGCATTGTTGGCCACCCCACACCGCACGAGGGAACCCTGTCCTTGTCCTGGTCCAGGGTGAGCATGAGCCGCCTCCTCCCCGCGTGGATCTGACGGGGCACCACACGTCCAGGATCTGCCAGACCGCTGGATTGTTGAATCATTCGTCGTGGCTGATTTATTCGATAGGCTCTTGGCGCCTTCACACCGCTTGACGATGGCAGGGTCTGGACAGCCACCGCCACAAGTGTGTTGTTTATTTTCTTGGCTAGTGGGTTGGGTTTGAAGGATTGATATTCTGCGATGAAGGAAGACTATAATGGGGCGAGGCGTGCCAACTACGAGGCTCGACAATGACCTCAAGGACTCTGACGAGGATACCAAGACCCCGTATTCTTGCAGACTACAGCAGACTTCGATGCGGGGTCAACAAACAAAGAAACGATGACAGGAGATTTCTCAGTCAGCCCCATGACATCTGCACCTCTCACATGGAGCGTGTGACGGGCTGACGGCCTGGAAAAATTTCCAAGTTCTCTTCCTTCTCGAAAGAGTATGTCGACGGTCATGCCGTCAAAAAGAACTCAAGCCAAGGCAACTGGCTTTCCTCCGCATCTGCCCGATCTGCATGGCAGGCGGCGATGGTGTGCTTTCGGGACCGGTGGCGCGATGGGAGGCGCCGGCTATTGAAGGATGAAACGAAGCCTCTAGACTGCGAATGGTTAGAGTGCTGATCAGCAAGACGAGGCTGGAGACTGGGCGGGGGGGATGATGGGATCTGGGTGAGCGGGAGATATTCGGAGATATACCCCGCCATCATCATCGCGCGCAAGTGACTGTCTGGATGTGCAGCGAGATTGGACGAGTGAACAGCGCGGTCTGATCGGTCGTTTGCCTCATGACAATGACATGCAATATGCCTGCGATTGCTGCAGCCTTGAAGGCTCTGCGACCGACCAGTCCGATGGGAGTTCAGCGAATGGCGGGAGGGGATCATGGGCACAGAAACGTGGTTCCAGCTATGTCGGTCGGTCGCTGGGCAGGGTGACAGGCACGGACAAGGGCCAGACTGGAGGCTGTGGAGGCTGAGTGGTCAGTCCAGCTTCCGAGGCATGGCGGAGGAAAGGGACGCCTGGAGGGCTCTGCAGGGGAGGGCGCTGTGTAACGGGCAGAAATCGAATGACATGTCTGGCGGGGAGAAAAGCTGGATTCTCTGTCTGCTCCGGGGAAATGCCCAGGGAAGGGATGGAATCGCCATATTTGAGCCACAGTGCCGAATCAGGGGATGTCTGGATAGGGTTCCAAGGATCCAAGGCTGGCAGGGATAGCCCCCTGGCTGAAAGATATGTGAGATTTGAACTCAAACTGCTGAGATCAACCAAGCAAAGAGCTTCCAACTCCTTCCAACACCCTCTGTCGTGTTGACAGCCTCGATGACCTGGGCGTGTGACACGTCACTGCGTCTGCTCTTGCATCTGCTCGACTGGACGCAATTTCAGGCAGCCCAGCCGAGTTCTGGAAGCTTTGCTAGTTCGATGGGTATACAAACAAACTAACTGCTGCTCCCTTGCGTGACTGCCACACGGGACCACAACCAGGAGGGGAGGGCAGCTCTGGCGATGTATACCCACTGCCCGAATCGCATAAGTATAGGGCATCCCCCGTCGTCTGATCTTCACCACCCACCTTAACTCGTTCTTGCTTTTCGTCTTGCAGGCTCACTACCCCTGCCACATTCCGACAGATGAAGATCCCCTCCTTCGTGGCTCTGGCCACCGCGGCAACCCTCGTCGCCGCGCAGACGTACCCAGCGCCCGGCGAGTGCACGGGCGACTGCTGGGGCCACGACCCGGGCTTCCAGCAGCGCGTGTCTGATGGGCGGTACTTCCGCTTCTCGACCGGCGGCGGCATCCATATCCATGCGGCGGACAAGCTCACGGGGCCGTGGGTGGCCGTGGGAGAGGCCCTGCCCGGCGGGTCGGTGATCGACCATCCTGGGAGGGACAATTTATGGGTCTGTCCACTGTCCCCCTGTCTAGCTGTGTATCTTGATTCGCGGTTGTGTCTGTCCATTCATGGTGGCTCACATGCAAGCCCTAACTTTGATCATCGCATCAACCATGCGAACCACAAAAAACAGCAGCCGTCGAATCAATGCCAACGCAATGCAATGTCTCATTTCCAATGCTTATGCTAACATAACATGTACCCCATGCAAAGGCCCCAGACATCCACTACCAACAAAACACAAACACCTACTACATGTACTACGCCGTCTCAACCCTCGGCTCGCGCGACTCCTTCATCGGCGTCGCCTCCTCCCCCAACCTCACCCCGGGCTCCTGGAAAGACCACGGCCCCCTCTTCCGCTCCCGCCCAGACGGGCCCTACAACGCCATCGACGCAAACTGGATCTCCATCGCCGGCAGCCCCTTCATCACCTTCGGCTCCTACTGGAACGGCATCCACCAGGTGCCGCTCGCGGGCCCCCTCGCCCTCGCCGACGGCGCACAGGCCCGCAACATCGCGTACAATGCCACGGGCAACCACGCCATCGAGGCCGGGTTCGTGATTTACCGGCGCGGCTGGTACTATCTGACCTTTTCGGCGGGGCGCGCGGGTGACTATGTCGCGGATCCGCCGGCGCCGGGCGACGAGTATCGCATTGTTGTGTGTCGGAGTCCTAGTGGGCGTGGTGATTTCGTGCGTTCCTCTGTCCTTGTTCGTACTTTGGTGGTGCATCCTGCTAATTTGTCATGGGACAGGTCGACCGCGACGGCCGCTCGTGCCTGACGGAGGACGGGGGCACGACGATCCTCGCGTCGCACGACAACGTCTACGGCCCTGGTGGGCAGGGCCTCTTTGAGGACCGCGAGCGCGGCTGGGTGCTGTATTACCACTACGCGGATCCGCGGATTGGGCTGACGACGGGGGAGTACCAGTTTGGGTGGAATGTGGTGCGGTGGGAGGATGGGTGGCCGACTGTATAGCGGCTGCAGGTCTGCAGTTCTGCAGTTCTGCAGTCTTCTTCTTCCTCTTCTTCTTCTTCTTCTCTGCCAGTGGCCTGTCTGGGTTATGGTCCAGTGGTGTGGTGTGGGTTATACAATACAATGTTTCTTTTCTTACCTGATGAGAGGGACGGTTGGGATGCATGGATGGATGTACCGTGTTTCGATAGGGGTTGGTGGTCTGATCATTTGATACCCATCATCGTCATCGTCATTTAGCTAGCATGACAAGCAAGGCAAGCAAGCAAGCAAGCAACTTAAAGCATACATTATTAATCACTGCATCTGCGCATTTTCACGTCTCCGTCGGTTCGCCCTGGCTGTAAAGCAGCAGATTGAACGTCGACCCCCGCAGCTCGGGTAGTCATTCCTGCCTCTGCCGCCCACCGACAAGCAAGAAGAACCCCAGCGGCCGCGTGCTAAACGCCCCGTTGTAGTTCACCCCGCCATTGTCAACCTTGTACCCCTTATCCGCAAGCTCAAAGTCCACCTCCTTGATCAGAGTGGCCAGCACCAGCAGCGACCACTCCCACGCATACCGCGTCCCAAAGCACTGCCGCTTCCCGCTCCCGAACCCCTTCTTCACCCCCGCGGGGAGCGCATCGTACTTCTCCCCGACCAGCCGCTCCGGCTTGAAGGCCTCCGGGTCCTCGAAGACCGCCGGGTCGCGGTTGACGTGCGTCAGAAGCGCGATGAGCGGCTGCTTGCGCGACACCTGGTACTCGCCGCCCGCGAGGAGGACGGGCTCGTTGCCCTCCGACGGGATCGGCTCGATGTTGAACCCCGGCGCGGCCGCGGAGAGACGGAGCGTCTCGCGGAGCACGGCCTCCGTGTAGGGGATCTGGGCGAGGTGCGCGTGCGTGAACTCGCCCGTGGCGCCGACGACGGCGTCGAGCTCCTCGCGCGCCTTGACGACGACCTCCGGGTTCAGGGAGAGGTAGTACAGCGCGAAAGCGAGGAGGTTGGGCGCCGTCGCGCTGCCGATGAAGATGTTGATGATCTCGTCGAGGACCTGGCTGTCCGAGAGACTCTTGCCCGTTTCCGGGTCCGTGCCGTGCAGCAGCGCGTGCAGCATGTCCTTTGGCTGGGATTCGGGATTTTCCTGCTCGGCCGCGCGGCGCTTCGCGACGATGGCGGCGCCGTAGTCGCGCATCGTCTTGATGTCCCGGTCGTACTTGCGCTGGTGGCCCAGCAGCCAGGTGAGGAACGACGGGCGCGACGTGCGCTTCAGCGACTCCTCTGTTGCGCGCTGCATTGCCGCGATGACGGGGGGCTCGGTGCCCTCCATGATCGAGACGCGCTCGTGGAAGAACGCGGCCATGTTGGCTTCGTGGTTATTGCGGTCGAGGTCGTTGGTGACGTTGACGCGCTGCTTGCCGCCGCTGCCGCTGCCGCTGGTGGCGGTCCACTTGGCGATCAGGCCGGCTGTCGTCTCGCGGATATCCGCGAATACGCTCTCGATGGCGGCCGGCGAGACCAGGGGCGCCATGATGCGGTGGGCGATACCCCAGATCTCGCCCTCATGGTGGTACGCGGTGAAGAGGGAGTCGTGGACGGCGGCGCGGATCTCGACGATGGGGCCGGTCACGCATTTCCGGAAGCGGGTCTCGTCGCAGATTTCCTCGAGGAGGGCGGCGGACGTGACGAAGACGATGTCGTGGCCGAGGATGCTGACTTTGAAGATGGGCCGGTGCTGGGCGGCCAGTCGGTTGAAGGAGCCCCAGGGGTTTTTGGCGTCGAGGTCGAACAGGTTGCCCAGCACGGGGAGGCCCTTGGGGTGCGGGATTGGGGAGGGCATTCTGATGGGAAGACCAACGAGAAGAAGACTGAGAGAGGGAGAGGTTCAGGATCTGGGAAGCTCAAGCTCAGCAGCTTCAGCAGCTTCAGGTTTTTAAAAACAACAACCCATGATTGAATCACACGGCGATGATTCGCCCGGCCTCCTCAGCGTCGCGCAGCTGCATCGCGACCATCACAAGCAGCGCCCGCGGCGATTGGCTGGCCAAGGCAGATCGTCGCACAGAGCATGCGTTCGTCCGCCTCTTTGGGGCCCGATTCTTGACAGATCATCGTGGGTTTGTGGAGCCGTGGCTGGCTGGGAGGAGGTTTGCAGGCGAGCGAAGGAAAGATTCTTCTTGCTGCAGCTGGCGAGCGACAATCACCGATCGACGACCGTCCTGCAGAGCAGTCAGCTTGGAGACTCTGAGGACACACAACAGAACATGTGCACTGAAGATATTCCCACGCCCAGTCCCAAAGTCCGGCGTCAGCCACGCTGCCTCCTCTGTCCGCCGTCCATACGCGTTGTCCCGCGTCCACCACGTCGCTCACCTTCTCTTCCACGGAGAACACACGATCTCGATCTCGATCTTGTTGCGCGGTCGGAGTCGGCGACCAGCGCCCGGTACATTGCACTGAGTGCGGCCACGATCGTCCGTCGGTGGTCTTCGCCCTGCGCGCGCCGCAATCACGTCCAGCTCTCCGTCCGCAGCCCATCCCCGGCTTAAGGGGGATGACGTCCAGCACCAGCGCCGGCATCGCGGTCGACAGACCCCCTTGCCTGCGCCATAATCTCGTCACGCGGGCGACGTCCGAGTTTGAAACCATACCAGAGAACTATCCCGGCAATGAAGCTCAGGAAGGACAGAATGCTCAGCGTGCTCAGCAGGCAGCCATGCAGACGCAGACGCAGATGCCATCTCGGGTGAGGGGATACCACATCAGAGAGAGAGAGAGATAATCCTCATCCGATGGAGAAGAATGAATGAATTGATACCGGTGAATGTGAAAAGCAAGAGTACTTGAACCACAGCTCCCTTACAGCCCAGCTCTCCAGAGCCACCACACAACCGACCCATGGTCCAGCCTCCCCACTACGAACTTCCGCATCCCTTCCCTCTCCGGAACCAGACTTTCGCGTTCCCTAGGACCAGATGCGTCAATCGTGGCGATCAACAGGGCCCTCAGCCTCTCAGTCCCCTGGAATAAGTGGAGACTGGAAGGGACTCGTGCAATTCGAGACGTCTTGCAAGAGAGTCGACGTGGTGGAGCGAGAACGTTTGCGATTCTGCCTACAGAAGCCTATCCATGGCGAATGCTACCAAGCAACGAGCCAAATCCCGATTGTCCTCTATCTTGCTATTTACGCCATCCCATGCGGCCAAAACGAAGACAAGAATCAAAGACCACCCGACCACAGTTCCCTAATCAAGTGTATAGTACAGCACCAAAGACTCCAGTGTAAAAATAGCAGAACCCTCATGATCGCGTCCGGGTATGATGGCGCCCAGTTCGGCCTCCTTGACTTTGCGCAGATGTCTGCACTTCCTGCTCCGGACTGCTGCCCGTGGGCAGTATGTGGCGGCCCCGTTGCCCCCCACGGACTCGGTCCACCGATTCGCGGAGAAGTCGTTCTGCATCCTGGTCCAACTCCATCTCCACGGTCTCCTCCACCGTTGTGCTCTCCGTCGGAAACCTCGAACTGGCTTCAACGCCCGTCTGTGCGACCTCGTCCGTCCACTCCTCTGTGTACGATTCATCCGCGCCTCCTCGTCGCCGAGCCATCCTCCCTTTGCCCTTGTCGCGCACCGATCGTGTAGAATTTCGCGGCAGCGACACCCGGCCATCTTCTGACATCACAGTTTCTGACTCGTGGGTTTCTAACGCCCAAAGCTCTAGGGCTCGCGACAACAGAGTTCCTGCAACGCCTGCTCCGCCAGCAGCGTCTCCGCCTCCACTGGCACCCAGAACTCGCACCGCCTCATGCAAGGCTGCCACAGCGTCCAGTGCCCGGTTCAGTTCCAGGAGGACAAGTCCACGAGCAGTATGGAGGGATCCAATAAGCCCACGTTCCTCATAACCACTCACGCCAGATGACCCCACTCCCGAGGCGTTCCCGCCGCTCCCACCCAGGAATGGGCTGTACCCAAGACTTGCACCGCCCGCACCAATCCGCAGACACTCGTCGAATTCATCCAGCGCCTCGGAGTATCGCCCTAACCGACGCAGCGCGTGGCCGAGGTTCGATCGCGTTGCAACCCACGCCGCCGGTTCGCAGTGCAGGGATGCTGCTAATACAAGTGACTGCCGAAATAAGTCAACCGCGCCTTCAAGATGATTCTGATGATATAGAACAACGCCAAGCTCGTTCAGAACAAGAGGGTCTCCTCCCAGCGGAGATAATTCTGATGATGGTATAGACGGTATAGAAGGAACCGTGCCGGCAGCCGTTCCCGTGGACTTAGCATACGCCGCACACAGATACTCCTGCGCAAGGGACATGTTGTTTAGCGCTAGATGCTGCATTCCGAGGAACAACTGTGGCAAGTGGTTCCCCTGGAACAATCTAGCAGCTGTACTATACGCGGCAATAGCCTGATCATGTTCTCCTTCAGCGGCAAACGTATGAGCAAACCCGATCCAGGCTGGCGCAGAATGCGGGTCCAACAAGGATGCTTTGGAAAAAAAGCGTCGCGCCTCCGCGATTTTTGACACCGACAGGTAGTATACCCCGATAGCCAGGTAGGTATATGATTCTTCTGGTGAATGGTCGGCAAGGGTATGCGAGAGTAGGAAGAGGGCGTTTGTCGCACCCGTCTCGTACAGACAAGCTAGATGTAGTGGGTATACTGCGGGTGAATGACCAAGATGGCTTTGGGCGGCGGAACCGGTCTGCGTTGAGGCGAGCGAAGACTGAGACGTGGAGAGAATCGAAGACGTGAGCTCCAGCGCCTCCGCAAACCGACATTGAGTGTATAGGGCCTCCGCCCGAGAGAGGAGGATGTCCGGGTTCTCGGCCAGTTTGTAATGCGTAGACAGCGTTTCGGTGGCATCGGTAAGGATCGCGGGTGACGAGTACTTCGAAAGACGAGTTGTGTAGAGCATCTTTGTAAAGTGTGCCGCTTCCTGCGACACAGATACGTCGGGCCCTGTAATCGAGTCGAAATCAAGCGACTCAAGAAACTCAAGCTCCTCCGTTGGCGACATCAGTGAGTTCTTCATGAGCTGGTCAAAGGCCTCGAAACACTGGACGTCAATCCGCACGGCATCCTTATAGCAGTCGCGGGCCCGATCAAAGGCATTTTGCTTCGCAAAACAGAGTCCTCTCAGGTAGCACATCCCTGCCTCATACCGGATATCCCCAGCATCCTCGCGGTCTCGTTCCGCTGAACGGTCGGTGCGCGACGCATTCTTCCCGTTGCGTAATGTGATCCGGCTCTGTCCGTTGAGATGTTGGAGTTTGCGACGGCTGTTGCTACTGCGGATCAGATGGGTGGGGTTCTGATCGCCCAAAGTCGAAAGAGCTTGCTCATACTGGCCCTGTTTGATGTAGCAGTGGGCAGCGAGGTAGCGGCAAGCGGTGCTTCGGGATATAAGGTCTTGTCGGGAGAGGAGAGCAAGGGCTCGAGTGTAGTTGTTATTCGAGAAATGTACTTCGGCCAGCCAAAGGGCGTCCTCGTCACTATCTGCAAGATTGACGGTTGGTTAATCGCCGCCGCTTGCTCCAGCGCAAAAAGATGAGATCAGCTCACTTGTCAATGCAAGTACTTTGTCCCCGATGAAGATGGCTGCGTCAAACTGGCCGCGAACCTTCGCTTGTTGTCGCCAGACTCGCAGATACTTCTCCATAACCAACGCGTCAGTGGTAATGAGAAGGGAGACCGACGTGGTTGGGCAGCGGCATGGGACGAGAGAGTAAACAAATAAAGGAAGAGGCTCTCGCCCGCATGCGTCGAGGATGTTGGACGCAGCAAAAGGAGGAGGGAGAAAAACGAGCCTTGTCCCGCAGGCCTAGCAGCAGCAGAAAGAGTGAATTGAGGTGAAAGCCGCAATTCTTAGCTTAAGCCATCTCGTCTTATTGGCGTGACAGAATCCCCCGCGTCTTTTGTCGCTGCTTTTTTTGGGTAGCCGCTGAGACACGTGACCGTCTGATCGAGGTTGCTCAGAGCAGCGACAGCAATCACAGCGATAGTTGAATCAGTATCACCGTTGGCAAACACAGATATAAATCTCGACCAGAAGCTCCGAAGCTCTAAACTATTATCGAAACGCAGCTGTTGCCGTGTTTTGGCGGCTTTCATGGGGAAGAAGATGAGCTATCGCCACCCTCACGTGATGCCGATATAAGATCCCATTCCACATCTCCAACACTCACTTTGCCAGCAACAACCACCGATCTCAAACCGCAACCATGTCTGAACGAAAGGTCTTGTAAGTAGCACTACTATCCGTGCTTTATTACTCTTTTTGATGAAAGGCCAATTTCTAACCTCCCCCTCCCAGGACGAAGTACTACCCCCCCGACTTCGACCCGTCGGCCATAACCCGAACCCCCAAACACCTCCGGCAACAAGGCCCCAAAGTAATAACGGTTCGCCTGATGGCCCCCTTCTCCATGAAATGCACCCAATGCGGCGAATACATCTATCGTGGCCGGAAATTCAACGCGCGAAAGGAAACAACCGAGGAGAAATACTTCTCCATCCCAATCTATCGATTCTATATCCGATGCACTCGATGTAGCGGCGAGATTACATTTGTGACGGACCCGAAGAACATGGACTACCGGGCGGAGAAGGGCGCGAAAAGGAACTTCGAGCCGTGGCGGGATAGCAAGGCGGATGACCACCAGGAGACGGAGCAGGAGATTTTGGACCGGTTGGAGAGAGAAGAAGGAGAGGAACAGGAGCAGCTGGAGCGGGATAAGATGGCGGAGTTGGAGGAGAAGATGTTGGATTCGAAGAGAGAGATGGCGATTGCGGATGCCTTGGATGAGATTCGAACGAGAAATGCGCGGATTGAACGGAATGAGGCCCTTGGCGATGATGTGGCGCTTGCTCACGTCAAGGACGAAGTGGATCAGGCGGCTCTGAAAGCTCAGCAAGAGGACGAGGAGATGGCACGAAAGGCTTTCATGACGGAGACTGGGGAGAAGGTGAAGAGACTCGTGGAGGATGAAAGTACATCAGAGCGGAGTCAGGCTCCAGCGCCCCCTCCCTCGTTTGCCCGGGTCAAAAAACCCAAGAAGCCGCTGGCGAACAGCTTGGGGATAAAGAAGAAGGCCAAGCCATCGTTAGTGTAATAATTTAGCTGCTATCTTTTGCGAATGCTTTCGGCTACTGGCGTTGATACCGGGCATAGGGCAGGGTTTATGATTCAAGACGGACATCTTATTGAAAATTTTGCTGGCATTATGATTAACCAATACCACACATATAATCAAGGTAAAACAAGCAATGTAAATAGGCACAGGTAGGAATGTAACAAACTATAAATGCAAACTCTCGCCAGGTTCACAATATTCACCCCGAAGCGCCACGCTAGAAAGAAACCAAGTAGACCTTTTCAAACCCCGTGTGCATAAACAGCGGTCCGTACCACTAGTCCCACGGCCGAAATCACAATACGCCAACTGAAGAACGGAGAAGATGCAACAGAAGCTTAGAGATACGGCATCCACAAAGCGTCGCCTGACGCCAGATGCTGTGGATTCACAGCCTTTGAGATGAGATCAATGGTTGTCTGGTTCGCAGGTAAGTTCCCGTCCGGCGGGCTGGCGAGGCTAATCGCTCTGTTGACGATGATATCCGTGTTGTTATTGACCAGTTCCCGAAGGTGCTGAGGGGAGAGAACACCACGATCACGATGGTGTGTGGTCGCCCAGAACATCATCTCATCGCGAACAAAGATGCTCAGCTGCTGGTCAAGCTCCTGGCGTGTCTCCGTGAGGCATCGGGCAATGGCCATGATCGCACAGGCAAACAGACCCTCTGTCGCTATCGGACCCATCAATGTCTGGATGTTCGGAGTTAGGCGGAAAGGCACCTGCTCCGGATTAAAGAAGAACGCCTTGCTCGGGTTGATAATCGGGATGAGCTCAGATCCCCAGATGTCGCCCGTCGAACGGGAGATCATGATTTTATTGGGGTACCGATTACCCATGTGCATCATATAAGTCATGAATGCAATAGCCGCATACTGGTAGGAGAATTGGCGACGGAAAAGCCAAAAGTCTGCGAAATTGGGGTAGGTCTTTTGGAAGTAATCCAGCACCATAGTAGGTGGTACCCACTTCTCCTGGATGGCCGTGAGCATCTCCGTTCGAAGGACCTGTTGTTGATCGGCAGTGCGCTGGGCAACGTTAGTCGTCATCATATAAAATGGTAACAAGACCTTGCTTACATTCTGTTTTGTCTCTGCCAACGCTCTCATCTTCTCCATTGTGAACAGAACAGGCTCATCCTTATTGATGCCAACACGCCGGCAATAGTCCTCGTAAATGCCCTGCATAGATATGTATGACGGATCATCACGAACCAGACGAATATGGGGAGCCAACGGAACCATGAGAGGGAGGTGGAAGTATAGATTCCGCCGGCGGCTTTCTTTGCGTTTGCCCAACACGCCATTGAAGATACGGAATAGTTGAAGGATGCGCTCCTCACGCCGGCAGTGGCGCGCGGCAGGGTGCTGCACAGCAAATGGATGGACACTCCCGTCATGGCCACGGATCTTCAAGCGACGGTGGCACACACCAATTCCGCGAACGAGATCAATGTCCGGCAAGAACCGATCAATACGAATAAAGTCCTGGTTCTTGTCCTTGTGCTGAAGATATTGTCCCGGGATCTCGACCTCCTCAAATTTGAGAAATCGGAATTCGCTGAGGTGCGGCGAGTAGCTTTCCAGGAACTGAATCTGGGGTCGCCGATCAAGCTTCTCCTCGAATTTGTCGCGCCAGCGACGTAACTTGTGAATGTACTCGTACATGGTCGGCTTCTTGACAACAAAGTCAGCTTCAAAGGATTTTCGAATATGAGCTGGCAAGATAGTTTCAGCAAAGCGAGTGATGTTGGCTTCCGTGGCTGAAGGTAGCTTAAAGTCTTGAGCGTAAGAGCCGGGCATGCGACCAACGTAGGCCAATCCATCGTTCAAAAGTGCCACAATGAGACGATATGCGTCCTCATCTGGTGGGCACTTGAAGTTCTTGTGGATCTGGTCCACCATCGTCTCCATAGAAAGAGCAAGCAAGGGGAACGCCGTTTTAAGACCAGACATAATCTCATCGGAGTACTCCCATGGTTTTTTAAGAGGCTCTTTCTCTGGTTCCGTTTCCGAGGTTTGATTGGGCTGTTGTGCCGGCTGATTCTGTTGTCCTGGAGTCTGACCATTGGCTTGCTGCTGGCCTTGGGGTTGCTGCTGTGGTTGAGTCTGAGCAGATGCGGGAGCTTGGGCAGGTTTTTGAGCGGGACTCTGCCCATTAGCCTGAGCTTGTCCTTGAGATTGTCCTTGTTGCTGGGGTTGTTGGGGCGGTTTCTGAGCCTGAGCCTGAGCCTGAGCCTGATTCTGATTCTGTCCCCCCTGTTGGCCAGCCGGCCGATTCGGAGTACCCTGTGTTGGCGAGGAAGAGGTTCCGTTTGTGCTCTGCGTAGGCGAGCCGTCAGCACTTGCTTGTGCAGGCTTGTTTTGCGGAGAAGCCTGTTGGCGGGCACGGCTGAGCTTTTCTTGCTTCTGGTCATGTTGTTTCTTGATATTCAACATATCCTCCCGATTTGTACGAAGCAAGAAAAAGAGCGCCTGAGGGTACAATTTCGCAATCTTAACTAAGACGGCTTTGCATAAGCGGGCTTCACGGTGGGACAGGCTTGTAAGGAGCTGCGGGATAAACGTTATCCAGTACCAGACTGGCGTGTCACCCTTGAAATTCTCAAAAGCGGCCGCCACCACTCCTTCATCGTTATCCAAGCTAAGTAGCCAAAGAATACGGCTCAGCAGCTTTCGAGATTTCGCGTTCTTATAAAGACCAGCGGCTTCCAAGTAACAGCTGACAGCGTTGCTTGCTAGCTCGTAGTCATTCGAGTCCTTCTTAAATCGCACGTCGCTATATTGGCCCCATTCGGCCCATGCCTTGGCCAACCTCAGGTCGTAATACAGAGCAACGCCGAATGCCTCGTTTGCCTCGTTGACGTGGTTCAACTTAGCGAGAAACATGCCCTTGAGAGTGTAGAACTCAGCTTTCTGCTGCGCACCGAAGTAGTTGAGATTCGTGTTGTTGATCACATCCAACCCGCTGTTGAGTTCCTTCGGGTTCTGGTAGTGGCACTTGGCTTGTTCACGCAGCTTCAAAAATGCTTCTTGAATCTCAATGTTTGGGAGGGTGTAGATCCGACTGAGCTGGTTGATACAGACCTCCGGCATTTGATGCTTCCGAGCAACATGCGCAAAGCGGTTGATAATCCAGGCCGTCTCATGATACCCACGGTAGGCATACGAGTTGCTAGCGACATTGTTCGTCTGGGGAGGCAACAGACTGAGATACGTTGCGTTGATGAGCTGGAAAATATGCTGCCGCCACGTCACAAGATCTTGCCAGGCATTGATATCATCCCACAGATTTGGCAGACGGTCTCGCCAGGTTCCGAGCAACAACTTCAGCTCCGCAGACTTTGTATCCAGATTTCGGTCGTTGGTCTGGGACAGGCTGGAGCAGATGTGGCTTGCATCATGAAGCTCAACCAAAAGCTGAAAGTGTTCCAAAATCGGAAGATGGGCGTTTGTGATCTTCTTCGGCAGTTGAAGCCACTTGCGGATGGACAGCTGAATAGACTCATCGCAAACACCATTGAATTCCTGAATGTTCTCCTTCTTATTGTGGAACTGCAGGAGTGCCATAAAGGCTTGGAAGAAGGTGCGCCTGGGAGTCGGAGCGTCAGAGACAGACTTGACAAGAGATTCAAGTTGCTCTCGGTTATTCTCGCTCTGCCAGTTCTCAACGTTTCTCCAAGCGGACTCCAAAAGAAGATCATTCAGATTCTCATGCTTGGCAAAATCGCTGAGAATCTCCCATTGCTGCAACTTCTGCGCGCAGATAAGCCAATGGTCCTCCCATAAGAAATATTCGCCTTGAGAGAATGGCATTGCCCCAGAACGCGCCTTGATCTGGGCATTTTCGTAGAGTTGCTGCGATTTGTCCCACATGCCCTGCTGTTCATACGAGAGTGCAGCATTGGACTCCACGAACTTGCATCGGCGTCGCCAGGTACCATAGAAGAAGTCATCTTCCTGTAAACCCGCATACACTTCCACTAATGCATCAAGATTACTCTCCCGAAGGGTCGGAGTATCAATGACGGGGTTGATGGTTGCTTCCTCCAAGTACTTGGCCGCAGTATACCAAGCATCATAGGTACGGCTAAGGTACTTCAAGGCGTGTGGAGGGATTTTGAAGCGGGGTGTCGCGCGAACGACGCCCTCAAGCAGAGCCTGAATAACGTTCGGTCGCTTGTCCACCTGTCGCTGGTGGTATTCGCGATTGATGAGGCTCACCACTCCCTTTTCCAAATCGATACGATCTTCTCGTGAGAGTGTGGACCATAAAATCGGGAATAGTGCAGTCCACAAGCTATAGGCAGTACTGGGGTCCGTATGCTGGAGTTGACAGAGCGGCTCTACCAGATCGCGAGTTTTGACTTGGGCAATCTCACCAAGGAAACGCTTGCGGTCAGCAATGAACGTCTCCAACTGATTATCAACCATAATTTCTGCTCTTCTCGGGTCCTTCTCCGCATTCCCGAACAAGAAGGACAGGGGATATACAGTGAAGTCGTCCGTATGAAGCCGAGCTGGAGCGGTCATGTCGACACATCCCAGAATCAAATGCGATGCTTGCGCAAGCCAGAAGGAGTCCGCCAGGGTGTCCCAGTTTTGACAAGTCAAGACATAGCTGAGTCGGGAGCTCGCCAAACGCGTCAGGCTTCGATCGAAAATGGTCATGAAACGATTCCGCATTTCGACGTCCTTAGCTCTCGTGCCAACCAAAAATGCATGCTCTAGCCTGACTGTCAACTCAGTTCGAGTTATTTTCGAATCTTCGTATATCCGAATCACAAGTTCGAGGAATTTATGGAGCATGTCAGGAGTCTGTCGATGCTCGAAGAGTAGCATTTTATGGAGGACAGCGGTTTTCTCTTTCAGTGTAGGCCATGATTCGGTCGAATGGAAAATCCAGGACTCAACCATGGTAAGCACTTTTGTGCAAAGTCCCTCGTTCTGAGATCGCTCGACAAGCTGTGCTAAGACGCTTAAGAAAGGTCTCCTCTGCTCTCCCAGGTGAGACATGCGCACGGATATCAAGTCGATAGTCTTGTATATAAGGTCAACACCGATCTCGTATTCTTGAGGATCCGGGGTACCATCGGTCGGCTTTTGTCCTGCTGAATGCTGATTCTGATTATTGGCGGAGCCGGCAACGTGCTCCTTCGCCAATTTCTGCGAGAAGACCTTCATAACCTGAGGGATATGAGAGTCCATTTCTGCAGGTTTGCTCTTCGAAAGGGACCAGAGGATGTTCAGGCTGGAAATGTAGTTGCTGGCAGACAGCGTCTCCGTCGCGATAGCCGACAGGTATGTGACAAATTCGGAAGGAGAATTTTCTACGTCCATAGCGTCATCATCTTCTGGCTGGTCATCAGGAAGGGCGCTCAAAACCCGCTGGATGGGGGGGGGAAGCTTGGGGCTAATATCCACATCCGTCTCGAGACCGTGGAGGACGTCCTGAACTTCCGGATTGTCCGATCGAAGAGGTTTCTCAAAGAGCCGCTGGATTAACGGGACGCGCGCGGCAACCCACTCATCCGGCTTCGATGCCAGAAGAATCCGTATAACCTGCAAAGCATTCACCACACCCGTGACATACTTCTCGACAGGCTTCTCGCCTCGTTCCTGCGTGAGAATTGGCTCTGTAACCTTCTGATAGAGGTCAATATTAAGGTCACCCCAGTAAGCCGGAGCCATCAGATTCCTCAGCAATCCAACCGCTTTCTTTTGCATGTCACTCGTATGCACTGGGGCTTGTGGTTTGGAAGACTGGAGCTCGCGGAATCGGGCTGCCGGGACCTGGAACCGATCGGTTGAAGTAGTTATGAAAGTAATGAGATACTTTGTCAAGGCAGCTCGGAGGTCAGAAGGAACCATATATTCGGAGCGCTCGCGGGGAGGCGCAAGTGCTGGAGAAGGCGAGGCCGTACCCTGAGCGTCTTCAAGTGGTCGCTTTTTTGAGTTCGGTGACTCCGGTCCACCGTTGAGGGCGGGCGAATGGCTGGAATTCACTCGCTTCTCTTCCCAGAGCCAGATCAAATTGATGAGATTGAGCGCAAGTTTCTTACTGTCGTGCGATGGGTTCGTTGGGGGCGAAGCAATCTTGATCAAAGAAGGCACAATGAGAGGCACGAAATGCTCTCTCGATTCATAGAACAAGTCCGGTTGACGCACGAGGAACTGGAATATGCTCATGACCTGTTGAAGATTCGCAGTCTCTTCGGCGAGGATTCGACGAGGCCATTTAGCCCAAAGTGGATACCTTGTGTCTTGCGTCTGAGGGTTGTTGTTATTGTTCGCGTTGCTGTTCGCGACCGCTAGGATTCTGGTGGGCAAAACAGGAGCAAGGACATCCAAAGCCTGAGTTACAAGAGCTTTCCCTTCGTTCTGATGCGCCCTCAGAAGCGCCACGTACACCTGGACCACAATCTTGAACGGCGTCTCATAATGTGCAATGAAATAGCTGATAAGCACATAGGCGCCGTATTTATTGATGATATCCTCCAGGCGAATATAGTTCCAGGCGAACTTTATGATGTCCTTGCGCGAGTCTTGCACAGTCGAGTGATGATACTTAATCAACAACGCCGACAACTGTAGAAGTTCCATACGGGAATGGTCGACGCCAGGCTGACTCGATTCTTCACTTAAATCCGTAACCTGCGGTTTCCAGAGACGATTTTGGATAAACTCAGTCATGCTCTTATCCATCAACTTTGGGCCTTCGGCAGGACTATTCCACGTCGATTGAACATCCATTGCGAAGATGGGATTGACCAGGTGGCGGAAGGCATAGGTCTTCATCTTCTGGGAACACGAGCGTTGGCCATACAGGTCCAGGCAGCGCATAATGACCGAGCGCCGATAATCGATTGAGTCGTTGGTAATGATGTGCCGGTAGATAAACTTCGGGAATACGAGGCCACGTTTGAGTTCACCCGCAGAGAGGCCATCAATCACCTCAAAAAGGAAGTCAAGGTCTTGCAACGACTCCGCAAGGTAGGTTGTGGCGATGTTCATGAGCTGGTCTTCGGCCTGCTCAACCCTCAGGCGCTCGCTAGGTAGAAGATTATCACCACGCAGCTTCCGTTGAAGATCCCTAGCCGAAGCAAGGACCTTTGTTTTGAGCTCGGGATGGGAAACAAGCCAGCGTTTCGTTGACTCGTGGGACGATATGGCATGAACAGCATAGATTCCGTTGATAGCGGCAGTATTTTTGCCATCAGCTTGCTCCTGCCCAAACGCAGCCGCCATGAATCCATCCGTATCTGCAACAATTGCAGCACGAAGGGCCTCACTCTCAGTGTCTGAAAGAACTTGATCGAAGAAACGCCCGAATCGCTCATCCTTGAAACGAGCATAGAAGAAAGTCAGAGTTTCCTTAGGGTACCGGTTAAGATACTTGACAATCGGCTTTCTGAAGGGGCTGCTCGAGGTCCTACGAAGCTTTTCCTCCAGATCAAGCACCTTGTTCACAAGATTCTCCATGAATGAGGTGGCCGCTGGGGGAAGAAGATGGAAAATGTTGAAGATTGCAGCTACAATCTTCATAGGAGGACTCTGTTCAACGAGGCTGAATGACACTTTTTGCAGAATCGCATCATCCGCAATGACTTTCATATGGTCCAATAGCCGAGCACCGATCTCAACCTTGAAATAGTTGGTCAGCAAAGTCAGCAGCCGAGCAAGACCATCCAGACCCGCAACACTCAACCGCTTTGGATCTTGCAGGTTCATGAGGATTGGGCGTAAGCCGTTCTGAAGCAGGTCTTTGGGAAGCTTGTTGGTTTGGGTCAGGACGTCCCTCAAGCCTGCATTCGCTGCATCGATGACTTCAGGAGACCGGACATAGAGCGACTTAAAGAACACAGAGATGATGCGGGCACGGCTGGTGTTTTGCGGCGTATTGGCGAAGTCAGGGAAACTCATAGCCATAGACAAGAGCCTAAGGCAGGCAACGCGTAAGTTCACGATCATCTCCGCATTCTTGAATTCACCCGGCTTCGATGCAAGATTTTCATCATCAGCGTCGGCCAAGGCGAGAGACTCTAACATAAGACGGTTCAAGGCCTCGTTGAAAGTTACGATGTTATTGCGAAGGCTCAAACAAAAGGTGATTGCGTCAATGAAGCCAATCTGCGTAGGAAATGGTAGGGCGCGTAGCGGTTTGTTGAATATCGACTGCAACAGACGATCCCGAACCGGGAAGATGAGTTCGTGTACTTCGCATCCCAAAACTTCGGCAATGGTGGAGAAACTGCGGCGGGACACTTCGCGGACGTGCTTGTTCATATGAGAGAGCTCATAAACGAAGAACCCGCAAAGGGAGGAGAGGCGGCTCTTTTCGTTCTTCAAATCATCCTTGGACATGTTCTTGCAGCATCTCCGCAGAATCAAGTCCAATGTCTCTTGCGCCCGTGCCCGGGTATTGGCTGGGAGATCAGATGGTGTATCCTTGATTACATACGTCAATGCCCTGACGAATTCTGCTTGCTTCTCGAACAGCCACGCATCGCCGAGATCTAACTCAGTGGCGTAGAGATGAATGCCTCGACTGCCCCCGGCCTTTGTAAACCATTCCTCGCTATGACAGCTGTGGCAAAAAACGCGGCCCAGGTGTTGGAAGAAGGGCAGCTTCGTAACACGCTCAGGAGAGCCGAAGATTGTCACGGCAGCATCCTTAAGCACTTGCAGGGATATCTTGGCGGCGTCGCGGACATCAGCATTGTCTGAAGACAGGGATTCAACAACGGCTTCCGCAAAAATCCGCGAGTCAAGGTAAACAGAACCTTCGCCACTGGAGACATCAAACGGCTTTCGGGTATGCCTGGCCTGCGCAAGAGACCGCCCAACTTCCACCATCGCAAAGTGCTTGCAAACGTCAGCTACAAACGCGGTTGCATTTTGCTTAAGGCCGGGAAGAGTAGTGGCGAAGATGGCGGCCTTGAGGAGTTTCTTTAAGGATCCTTCCTGTGATAGCTTTTTCGGAATCGAGCTTGAACGTTCTGACTTCTCGAGGATGTCAGCCATGGCGGAAGTCTTACTCTCAAAGAGGTCATTTGCGTGCAAACGGAGAAGGGACGCCATGTCATCAGGGATGTTCTCATATCCAATATAAAGCTTTAGCTGAGAGGAGATCAGGTGGAAGGCCTGCTGCTTGTAGTATGCGTCCGACTGGTGCTTGGAAACCTCCATTAACTTAGCAATGGCGAGGTCGACACCAATTCCAATTGGGAAGGGCCGCTTTTCACTAGGACCGATCAGCTTAATGTCGAAGCTGGGAGAATCGTCCGCGTATTGCTCAAAAGTGAGGTCAGGAGGATGGCTCAAAAACTTTCTGTTTCGCCCACCCAGCTTGCCCAAGATCCGCATTGTTGTGTGTGCGTGGAAATGGTTGTAGGGGTGCGGCCGGAGATGGTCGAAGAGGGCTGTCATTAACTCATCCATTATAGGAGCCATGATTGGGTCCAGATAATCAGCCGTCAGATTATCAACGCACAGTTCTAGGGTTCGCAAACCCTGTCCAACGAGGTCAGATTCCGCGCGCAGAGCCACAACTATGGGACGCATGAGGTAGCTCAGATGCGGAAGCAGATGACTCAGTCGAGCAGGAACAGTGAGTGTGAGCTCAACGTAAAGATCCCTTTCCTGAGGTTTCCGAGCAGCAAGCAACAGGTTGTTGAACGTCTCCAGGAGCATTTCCAAGAGTGGAAGGATTTCCTTATAGAGAAGCTCAAACCGGCCCCCGCCGATACTGCGGAACAGAGAACGCAGCAGAAGGAAGTAGTTCATAGGCTCTTCAGCCGTCACCGAGAGTTCGAGACATTTGGTCACGATCTTCGACACATGAGGATGTAGGACCTGTTCGTTCTGCGCCGAGAACAGCGTCACCGCCATGAAAGACAACTTGAACATCCTCAAAAGAATCCGCGCTTTAGCCATATCAGGTGTACCGACTTCGTGAATTCGATCCATAAGATACTGCAAGACCATTCCTGAGAAAGCCGGAGATGTCGCCTCGCTGGCAAAGAAGAATTGGGGGAGATGGAGCAAAGCACCATGTTCAAGCATGAGGTCGAAGAGGTAGGGTATCTCAGTGTGAAAAACCTCGTGGAAGGTCGCGGTATCAATGCAATGGAATACCGTCCCGAAGCTTTCCAGAAGCTCCTTTTCTTCACGTGGCATGGGAGCCGTATATTGGCTGGTAAGGAAATCGAAAGGAGAGGAAAAGTTCACTTCTGGTTCCGGCTGATCCACGCCGTAGTATCTAAATACTCGCGCACCCTCATGAAACAGCTTCTTGATAACCCGAACCTCCTCAGCGTTGTAACCATAGGAAACCTCAGACCAATTGATTGGAACGTTATTGGGATCAATCTGAATGTGGTCGGGGTTACAATTCTTGAGCTGATGGAATATGTTCTTCAAACCGTTGATCAGATTCTTGAAGAGGAAAACATTTTCGGCAATAGGGTCAGCACCACGATCCCGCGGATTAGACGTCCGGAGAGGTGAGGCCGAAAAGATATCGATCTCGTCCCAATCGGGAGGGTGGTCTTTATCCGCCAAATATCTTTCGGGGCTCGGTTCCTCCTTCTTGCTGGTTTGGTAGATCTTGTGAAGTTTCACAATATTAGGGAACTGGTAGTTCATGGCCGCTAACTTGTCACCAATAGCATCGAGAATCATGAGCAGGAAGTATCGCGCCTCCTGTTTGTCCTCCAGCTTGGATATTTTCTCTGCCATGTTCAAGAGGAGTTTGGCGCTCATTGTCTGGAAGCTTGTCCCGGGGAGATCGTCGTGAAGATTCTTGGTATAAACCTCAATCGTACGCTTAATCTGGTCGCGACTCAAATGCTCACGAACATGGTGGATGAGGTCCGCCAGCATGCTATATGCCAGCGGTCTCATTGTCTCATACACAGTCAGGCCGTCACCTATCAGGGTTCTCTCATCGAGAAGCTGATCTATCTTGTCCAGGAAAATATTCCGGTAGGTGCAATTGATGATATGGCGAATAGCAACAAGCAACTCCTTTCGAGCGCTGGATTTCTCTCTGGGGCAGTCTTGCAGAAGGCGAACAACGACGGACGGCAGAGTTGGGAGGAAATCCTGCAACTGGTGTGGTTGTAACCGAAGGAGATATGCTAGGAAGCTCATCGTCTTCACCTGAAGGGTGATGAATTCCCCAAACGCTGCTCGGTTCTTAATCTCTTTACACACCCCCGTGAAAATGGTTCCCTGCGCAGCGGCTTCAGCGTGGGCCTTCTCTTGCGGCTTCGCTTGCAAGAGCAAGATGCTTTTGATTAACGGGACAAAGAGCTTAACATTAGCAGACACGGAATTCCGGTGAGTCTGGAAAATAGAAACGACGATAATCGGACATTCCGCAAGGACCTTGAACGAGTGCATGCCTTTGAGGAGAACATTATTAGATGTCTGTTGGTCGGGGCCAAGATCAGGAACCGAGGCAGCCGGAGAGCTAGGTCGAGGAGACTGGAAGGTCTGAGCGGAGGCCCCAGGTGTCGAGGGCATTCCAGCGGGAGTCGCTTGGTTCGGAGTATCGAAAGTGTCTCGAACAACCTGCTCCATGGTCTGAAACATTTCCTGGATGAGCTCAAGGAAAGGCTGTACCCGCCCGGCGGTCGCCCTCGCTTGGTTGCGTTCCAGATCCATAATGGTCTTCATGCATAGAACCGCGTTCTCCTCATTCTCGATTCGTACAAGGTCCATTAACAAATCAACCATGTCAGCGGCGTAGGGCTCCACGTCGGGGGACATCATCGGAAGCCGGTGAAGGGTTTCAAGAACACAATTCCGTAGTTTCTAGCAAAATTCATCACAAGGTGTAAGCCTCAGCAAAACACACCAGCAAACCAAGAATGCAGGTAAAACCCCGGTCCAACTAACCTGCTCGAGGGATGAATTTGTGAACACCGGTTCACCCCTCAGGATGCTCTTGAACACCGGCCATAGTTTAGAAAGAAAGATAGGATAGCTTGCACCCGAGCAGAGGGGTTCGATGTTGTCGCGCAATTCGACCGCGACATTGGCCCTGATTTTGATATCTAACGACAGTCGGGTCAGCACAAAAGAACAGAGGTTGCTGCACCTGCTTGCTTTCGTTTTAATTCGCAAGCCTTATTCAGAGACGCACCCAGCTTCTCATCCCCCAGCTTGCTGGCGTAAATATCAATGTTTCGCTCCATTGCTACAACCACCCTCACCAGAGGGGTTCACAGCAGGTAAGGCAAGACGAAAGAATCTGCCAGGCCCCAGGCCGGCTCCGATTAATAGGCAGCGCCGGTATTCGTGCCCGTAGTACTCATAGGCGGGATAACAATCCAAATTGGTAAGCTTAAGCTTCGCTCCGGTTCGAGGACTGTCGCATAAGAAATTACGGAGACAGTATAGAAGGGTCGTCAGGTCATTAAAATTAAGAGGAAGAAATCAAGTAGGGAGCGGAGAGGCAAGGGAGAGAAATACAGGCAAAGAGCGTCTAAGGGAGTTCGTGGAGGGGAAGCCAAAGTAGAAAGTCAAGGTCGCGCAAATCCAGGCCCGCAAGTGAGCGAGAGCAGAAAGCAGCAAGCAGAACGCGGGTATCGCAGAGACCCCGAACGATACGCTAGTCCATAATAGGCAATTTGAAAATTGTTAACCCGGCCCGGTTGCCGCGCGTCTATATCGGCTAATAATGTTATTGGCCAATGATACCGGCAGGACGCTAAGAGCACGTGCATCACGAAAGTGCAAAGCGCAATGCATGGTAGTAGGATGAAGGTGATTGTTCCAGGCTATGTCTCAAGTAATTCATCATGATGATTTCAATGTCAAAAAGAAGCCATCGACATCAATATCGATTGATGGAAACGCCGCTGCACCTGTTTTCCAGACCCGAACACAGTTCTAATAGTCCAACTAGAATATCCGCTAACCCACAGAACTGACGAGTAGTGCGGATGAAGAAAGAATAATATCGAAAGCCATGTACACAAAAGAATTTGAAATAAGGAAATGGAGATGGGAAAGATGGATCGATGCGGAATACCGCTCAAAGCTACCCTTGGCCCACCCTAAGAGGGACGAACGTCGACCCAAACGTATGAGAAATGCCGCACCCGGAGAGAAGACCAGAATCATTATTTCATCGAGTTGCTTCGCGCCAAACCCATGACTGCCGAAGACCCAATGGATCGCCGGCGCGGTCGAATCTCGCTGCCGCTGTTACTTCGTCGCCTTCTCCCGTCATCAAGGGGACCACGGCGTCGTCTCTGGAGTAGCGGACGTTCTCACGTTAGAATCACGCTTTCTGTCCATTAAACGACAAACTCTTAGCAACGGATAATAAATCAGGAGATGGGGTAACACCCCGTGAGGAGTTTGTGGGAAATTGAACCACGCATGATATACAAGCGATCAAACATGCTCGGTACCTACCGATGTAATTGAGCCCTCTCGGGGCCTTCGATCCTTTGCTGGGCCAGGTTCATCAAGCTTTAGAGAATGGAGACGTTTTTGGCTGTCCTGAGCGATAGCATCAATGTCATCCAGTTGCAGTGGGATTTCAGCAGATGATGGACCGCGAGGCAGGGTGACTCCATTTTGTCTCTGTATAGCCTTCTCAGCAACCTTGTCCCATCGACTCTGTCGAGCCTTTTCGCGCAATTCAGCGCTATTCTGTCTTTCGTTATATTCATGGGAGCACTCATCGAAAAGCTGGGGGTTAATTTCCATGAACATTTTCATCGCATTATAGACCATGCTATGGATGGTCCTGAGGAAATAATTAGACACGCTAGAATATAACAAAGAAGCGCGAAAAAGACCACATACCTATTCCAATGACCCTTTGAATTTTCGAAAAGTGGTGGGAACATGATTGGCAGAATGACCTCGACATTATCGCTGACCAGATTGCAAAAGTATTCATTGTTCCAGAAGTAGAGCGCGCGCTCAGCGACCTATTTTGGGAGCGTTAGCAGCTTCCTCGAGGCACTTGTGCAGGTGTGGAACGAACCTGGAAGTGTGGGCTGGCAACCGACTTGGCCAACTGATGGAACAATGGTTCTTGGACTTTCGCGAATTCCGCTGGATCCATCACCTCAAAAATGTCTTCGACTTCATTGAGGAACATAACTTCCTTAGTACTATTCGTTTTGGGCCAATACCGTAGCAGGCCAAGGACAACCTGAAAGAGACTGTTAGGCTTTATCTGAGGCAACGGGCGAAGGGTCCGCAGGTCACATACATCTTCCGTCAACGTCGAGTCCTTTTCGAGAAACTGGACGATACAATAGGCCAGCTGTGGGTGGTACATGCTGAGGCTCTTGACCTTATGCAAGGGAAGAAGGACTCTGGTCAAGAACAGCTTGTGTTCCTCCTTCAGCGGAAGAGCAAAGCCGTTGATAATGGATCCTAAAATCTCCAACAACTCCGCAATTCCGTTGAATCGCTCAGTTTCATAGGTGAACTGGAAAAAGACGTTGTTTATAGATCGGCGAATATATGACCGTAGATTCAGAAATTTTCCGTAAATACGATGCAGCGTCGTCTTGAGGAAATCGCGCTCTCGCGGGTCTTCTGAATCGAACAGCTCTAGCAACTACAAGCGAGTCAGCACGATTCAGCGCGATAGAGGGCACTAAGTTGAAGGGATAGTACCTGAAGCACGAAATGATGATCTATGTATGCCTTTGCGATATTTGTGTTGAAGTCCTGGCTTTCGATGAATCGCAGGAAGAACTCGTAGACTACTTGTATATGGGGCCAGGCAACCTCCAAAACTGGTTCATCTTCCTCCGGATCGAACGCTTCGCCCTGAGGCGTGATTGGCGGGGGGATCGGTCGAAACAAGTTTTTCGCAAACATCTCGACCACGCGAGGATACATTGGTTCCGTAATAACTGAGCGGTTGTTGGCGATATAGTCCAGGAGTTCGTGGAGAGCCAGTCTCTTTATTTCCTTCGGCTTCATATCCGCGGTAGGGTCGTTGAAATCAAAGATGATGTTGCATTGGTCAATCTTCTGCATGAACAGCTCTTGACGACGGTTGGGTGGCACTTCGTGGAAGCCTGGAAGCTTCTCGAGCTCCCTCTGTCGCTGGTCGGAGATATCGAATCGCGAGGAATGTTGGCGCTTCGGGGTTCGAATGCCTTCAGACATGTCTTTGGGTGTTGTCTGAAGGCGATCAAAAACATGAGACTTCCTGGGAGGGGCCAAATCTCCCGGCATGGTTTCGGCGGCTCCGGGCGGGGGGGCATGCTAGAGCGAGGACGCAATAGTCAGTATTCAGAGAGATCGCAAGCAGGTGCATCTAACCAGGGAACTTTTAGTGGGAAGCGAGTACTCACCGGTGCGCTGGGGCTGATTACCACACTCGGGGCAATCGGTTGCTTCGTCGGAGTGCCTGGGCCTCCGTTATTTACAGGTTGACTAACGACACCTCCACTCTGCGGGACATAATACTGACCGGGAGGATATGCTCCCGCTTGCGAACCATCTTCAGGGGCCTTCCCTCTAATATCA
Organism: Aspergillus lucknowensis; assembly: GCF_044049455.1. Taxonomy (NCBI): domain Eukaryota; kingdom Fungi; phylum Ascomycota; class Eurotiomycetes; order Eurotiales; family Aspergillaceae; genus Aspergillus; species Aspergillus lucknowensis. The sequence goes on along the minus strand of NW_027263598.1, from coordinate 125,757 downwards.
TTCACGGATGTGGTCGACGATGTTGGTGTGACCTGATTTGGAGAGGGGGATTGCTGGCCATGATGAATCCCAAGATTGGTGGAGTTCTGGGAGGAGGCGTTCGAGGAATCCTTCTTCTTCGAAGATTTATTGTCTTTCGCTCTCGACAACTGCTCGTGCTAGGACATTCAGCGAAATTCAGCACCCAACGGGGATGATCGGGCCCAGCTCAGTGCGGCGCACGAGAGAACCTCCGAGACACTCACCACTCTCTGTCTGAAACCCTTCATTGTCACCACTAATCAGACACCCACATGTACTCGGGTTCGGTTCTCGATGCCAGTGTAGCTAAACGCCACACGATAGCAGGAGGAAGAGGCAGGTTTGATCGAGCCGCGATGGAGAGTCTAGAGTCGGAGGGATTTGTTTATGTCGGCCTGAAAATGACCCATGAGCATTTGCGTCACGCCACAAGACAAGGTAACATTGGTGGGTCGGAAGGGGCAAAGAGCCGAGTGAATAAATGCAGTTGGGAAATCGGTAAGTTTGAGAAACTAGAACGCTGCCTGAAGCCACAACAAAACGAGGTTTGAGGTGGTCGAGGAGGTCAAAAGGGCAGCCCAAGACGCTGGCAGGGGGGCAAACACGGATGTCTCCCGACACGCGAGTGGAACGGGAAAAGTATACGAATCGAAGCTCACCTTGAAGGAATTTCGGACAGAAACGATTGGCAGGAGATTGGGGGCTGATACTTGCTCACTCTCGGTCGTTGGCGCGTTCGCAGTGGTATAAGAGTAGCTGTGAGTCGGTCTGGTCTGGAGAGGGATCGACTTCCGTGTCGCTTATGAGGAGGCGGGGTGGTGGGAAGAGCCCCAGGTCCTGAATTGGAACTTGCAGAGCACGGTCGGTCGCAACAAACACGCAACTGCTATGGTACGAGGATGAGTGGGCACGGGGAAAACCAGGGCATTGATGATGATTTCGACGTCGAAGATAGATGGACCGTCACGAGAGGAGGTTAACAGGGTGTGGCTGAAGAGCGCTCGGGCGTGTGGTCGGTGGTCGTGTTGTGGATTCGTGGGACGGTCTCCAAGCAAGTGATGAGCTTCGACGGGACTGGTTCGCAACGCTGGGGAACCGTCTTTCAACCAAAGCTACCAACTATTCTTCTCTCGAAGCTAAGAGGTGTTGAGACAAGGCTAAAAAGGGGGAGACATCCAAACTGACATCTGCTCCTATGCTTTTTACCCCGGCGATGGCAGTTCTTACGGGCAAGCCCCAGCTCCCGACGAGCCATCGAGCTTCTCGAAAATTATATTTACTCTCGTCCTTCCAGCTACCCAAGGTGCACGAATCCAATTTTTACGAAGCAGAAGGTCAGGTCGCAGCCTGAATATCCCCGTCCTGCAAAAAAATTTTGATTCTCGTGAGTGAATTTCAGAGTGCGCCAGGGTCAGCTGACTGTGGATGGCCCTGCTCGCACCAACCTTTCATCTCAGTCTTTCGACCTCGGCCACAGGAATCATCTTAAAAGAGGATTGCGAAAGCCATCATGATAAGATTAAGCGACTTGGTTTGAAACCGTTCTCAATCACAAATATAGCCTGGGAGATACACAGCGGAGAAGGACGTCTTGTGTGATTTCATGGATATATAGTTTTTTGCTTCGCCGTTTCTCCCCCCAATTCATGATTTTCCAAACCTGAACTGACTTTGGCAGAACGTACTGGTGATTTCAAGAAAAGAAAACAAGGGAAAAAAATAAAAAATGAAAAAATATACTCATTTATAATTCATACTGGCCAACTACTCTTGCACTTGTCCAGAGTCCTGACATTTGTGCATGCGGACGCTCTCCTGGAGGACCTTCTCCGCTCCAACGGCCCCCAGTGACCTCGGGACCTCAACTGTCTTGACTTTCCCGTACCTAGGTTAGCGTATCACGTGATAGGTACCCGTGGACCTGGATCATGGCTTCGGGAATATTAGTTTTTCCTGTTCCGACTCATGGTTTCTGACTTCCCAAAGAAAGTGCTGCTTTGGGATCCCGTCCAGGACCTTTCTCCTTGTCTTTGAGGCGCCATATTCCCAATATGGGTGGGGATGGCTTAGCCAAACGGCTCGAAGAAATTATATCTGAGAGAGAGAGCTTATACAGTGGATTTGTGGTCAAATTTTGCTTCTACTTTGCTCCTCCAATCTCGAGGTCAGTGAAGTGCACGGGCTGAGAGCATGTTGAGGGCCTGGGGCAGCACACTCAACATTTAGGAATGCTAGGCTATGAGGTTACCCAGAGCTATCGATTCGACGAGTACTAATCCCTGGTGTGGTGGAGGACAATTCGATTGGCAGATATCGGAAACCTGGAACTTGAAGGCGCTAGATCCAATATCTAAAGTCTGCAACTCTTATTCCCTGGCGGGCTCGGGGATAAGCGGCGTCGGGGCCGAGGAAGCGGCATAAAAAGGTACAAAATCAACGAAGAGCGTAAAGGAATCAACAGCTGGTGGCTATCTTCTTGAGTATTAGCCAGCTGCTAGTAGCTTGCTTTGGGTGCGCGGTTTATTACCTCATAATAATGGGAGAACTATTGGCAGTTGATAGTTTGTAGCTGGCGTTATAGTAACTGTCTTTGCCGAGACGGAATGGGATATATTTACAGCCCACTAGACCACCGATATATCTTCAACTATCAGAGATCGTGCCTTGATGGCCGGATGGGAAGTTACCAATCCCCCCTTCTCCTCGTCGACCGCCGATGCGTAAGCCTCGCCGAATGAAACGCCTCCGGGTTGAAGTACGACGTAAGATCCAAGTCCCCATTGCTCTTGAATTGACAGCTCACAAAACTCTGCAAACCTCCTCCCTCATCTAGCCGTCTATAATCCGCGACAGCCTCTAACGCACGCAGAAAAGCCGGGCCAAATTCCCCACGACCGCGGGAGTCCAGCCACTGAATCAAATTCTGAGTGGCGGTAAGGTCGTTACGGCAGTGATTCCGGACAGGAAAGTAGATCTTAATCGCAGGGAGCGATTTACCGGGTGCGATATCGAAGAAGTATACACATCCTTTCAGCATATCGGGCATCTCAGCGAAGTTGTTGAGATCATTGTCGCTGTTTGTGGAGATAAAGGGGAATTCGGAGTCTTCGGGGAAGGCTGGCGATTGCCCGGTGAGTGTTTTAAGGAGGTCGAAAAGTTCACTGAATTGTTTTTCTCGGGCCACGGTGTTTGGTATACGGCCGCCCAAGGTCATGATCTCGCGGATAGCGGTGAAATTCGTGTGGGGGCTGTTGAAGTACCATTTTAAGCGGGCCTTGGCTGGATCACAGTTGTCTACGCTGAGGCAGAACGGTTTGAGAAGTTTTCCTTCTGGGCTGGAGGCCATGAACTCATGGAGGGCGAGACGTGAGGGAGCGTCGGGGTGGAGACTTTGGAAGGACGCTTCCCAGCGCGGGATGTCGAGGAATCCATGCTGATTTAACATGCGCGGTTGGAAGTATGTCTTAATCCCCGTCGAGTTTCGCAGGAATTCAAGGGAGAATATCAGACTGGTGCCGATGAGGGCTCCAGTAGCAGCCTCTTGGACGTATTTCGCATAGTCATGATCGAACAAGGTGGCTAAGAAGTGATGAGTCCATGTGAGTTCGGCACCTGGCACAGCGGATGATAGTTTGTGAAGAACCTCCCTGATTGCCAGGTGGTTGAGCGGGTCTAACGCCGTGCCTGCCATCGGACCGATGGGCTCTAAACCAATCCGTACGTCTGGCTCTCCGCCTGCAGTGTTCCACTTCCATGAGAACTCAAAAGGGGTGCCGTCCAGCTGCAGCATCGATTTCCACTGTGTTGCGGAGCCGCTTGCTCGAGGTGCTGGCCCGAGATAGGGAGCCTATCACAGCTGATAATTAGCTTGAGGGTGTGACGGTGTTGGAGTAACCTACAGCATAGTGGTAGTGGTATAGAAGGCACTCATACTGCCTCTCTATGGGATACCCAGCAGCATCAAGAAGCAACGCCAAGTGACGACCCGTGAGCTGCCACCAGGCATCCGCATTTGGATCTCGAGACGGCAGCGTCTGCGACAGAATCTTCCAAGCCTGAGTCGAAACCCCGCCGTCCGATAACGATCGTCTGTGAACAGAAACTCCGTTGACTTCAGTCATCTTTTCGAACCTATCGCCGTTGTCCTAGTTGCAAATTCCTCCCCGCTGTTAAGACAAAGGACTGGCCTCCTGCACCATTTAAAGGAAGGGAACGTCACAATATACATTGTGGCCACCAGGCACGGAGTCCGATGTTCGACCAGCGAGAGACATGAGAAAACACCGCGGGAATGCACATACAAATCATTTCCAATGTTTAGGGCGATGATTGCTTTCGAGAAAGTATGATGGTGATGTCACGGTCATGGCGTCTGACATCGGATGCATTCCTCACGTTGGCGTGGTAGGTTGAACCCCGAGTTCCGAATCGATGTGAAGTGATAGTGCGTGATGAGTGGCGGCTGACAGACCAGAGACGAGGTCTTTAGAAATTAGTGCCAGTTACTATGCACGGGAGCGACAAACCTTGTTCGGAACCCGATAGTTCTCGGCAGAAAGCCACCACTCAGAAGGTTTCCGTGATGATCTGTACGTAGGTAGCTTCAGACGGAACGCAGTCGATCCGGTGGCTGGGATATTCCCGGAGGAGCTTGGAAAGGTGAATGGCCAGAACAAGAGAGGGTTGAGATCAAAGAAACACCAGACGGTGTTTAGGCGCTTAACCCCGTTCGACCATGCAAAGGGTCGATGCCATCATCCACCCCCCCCGAACGTCGCTCTCGCTCTCGGTGTCTCGTCCCAGTTAACTCCGGCAGGTTCCTTCTCTAACGTCTCAGATTCAACTCCAATCGGAGCCTTTGACCAGCTCTTCCTGCCTCGTTGGCATTGGCACCCATCATTGGGGGGCGCGAAGGTTCGAGCATCTAGCTGGGCCGCAGTGTGAATATAAAAAGCCGGACAAGATCTCTTGCCAACAGCTGCAAGACTTGAAGAACCAGAAACAAGATACTTCAGGAACAATCGACACAAAGAATCTCTCTCTTTAACAATGGCTGTACCCTACGTCGTCTTCGTCACCGGCGGCAACAATGGTATTGGCTACGAGGCCGTGAAGGCTTTCTACGAGTCTCCCAAGCCCTACCATATCCTAATGGGCTCTCGTTCCATTGACAGGGCTGAAGCAGCCGTCAAGAAACTCAACGAGGAAGTCCCTAACAGCTCGAACACTGTTGAAATCGTCCAGCTTGATCTGGTTAGCGACGAGTCCATCCAGAAGGCCACTGAGCAGATCTCCAAGAGCCCGGGACGTCTCGATGCTCTTGTTAACAATGCTGGTACGTATTAGCCCCCATGGCCCTCTTCATGATCCACACAACACTCCCCACGTATACTAAGAACAGACACAGGAGCAACCTTCGACTTCGAATACAACGCCGGAAAGGTCAGCATCCGCGAATGCTTCAACAATGCCTACGACACCAATGTCGCAGGCCCCAATGTCCTAACACACGCTCTTGTCCCCCTCCTCCTGAAATCCTCCAACCCGCGTCTCCTCTTCATTGCCGGCCTCTCTCACATGACCCTCGCCATCAAAGAATTCTTCCCCACCCCTCCGCTTCCCGCTGGATGGCCGAAGAAGGTCGAGTTCGAAACTATCGGGTACCGGTGCTCCAAGACAGCGTTGAACATGCTCATGCTTGACTGGAATCATAAGCTCAAGGCGGATGGTGTCAAGGTTTGGGGAGTTGGTCCGGGAATGCTGGCTACGGATCTGGGAGGCCAGAGGCATCTCGCTGAGAAGATGGGGGCTGGACATGCAAGCTTGGGGGGAACCTTGATTCGGGATGTTGTCGAGGGAGCGAGAGATGCAGATGCTGGGAAGATTGTTGAGAGGGATGGCCTTACGCCTCTTTAATCTTTGATCTGCGGTAGCTGATTAATACAGCCATGCGTGTCTTTTCCACCGAGGAAAAGTATCAATGTATGCAGATTGAAACTTCGTTTTGAATTGAAGAATCATACGAGGCATTATAGCCTGTTTGACGGGTTACATTGCTGTACGTGACTCCTCAATGTTGTGCCACAATCCTCGACATGGAAGCCAACGAGACTCGGAACCTGCATCCACCTGCCAGTTGAGGTAGCCCACGGTTGAAAGGTTGGATTCTCCTTCAATGCCTTCGATCTCCATTTAACTATTTTTACAGGTATCTGGCTACATAATTCCGCGGAGTTGCCGTATATACAACTACTTCTACTACATCCCTGTCCTGTCTACACTACAACGCTCATCTTCCCTGCTTGGCTCTAACTCGCACCGATGCTCACCTACTCCAGCAAACCATACTCGGCCTTGATGATATCGGCGGCCTACGGCGTCATTAGAAATGTACTCAACGGGATCGTAAAAAGTCGACGTACCTTCTCCCCAATCGCATATACTGTCGCCATCGGAGGCCCAGAAAGCTCCTTCGGCATAATACTGACGTCGATCACTCGCAAACCCGCCGTACCGTACACTTTCAGTTCTGGTGAGACAACCCCGCCGAGATCAAGAGGCATCATGGGTGCGGTACAGCACTGATGTCCGTTAGAAGGCTCCAAGATTTCTCTCATTGTTGCGAGAACCTCCTCGTCGGTTTGCACGGTGGGTCCTGGAGTTAGCTCGATCGGCCCAAGAGCGGCGAGAGACGGTGCAGCGAACATCTCTCGCTGTTTACGGAACAGGGCGAGGAGCACCGGAAAGTCGGCCGGGTCAGTTGCGGTGCGGTAATTGATTACTGGGTTTGCCAGCGGATCTGTCTGGTTAATATGCACGTAGCCACGGCTGAATGGCTTCACTGAAAAGAGTTGTCCATTCGTGTCGGTATCCCAGCCCAGGTTGCCGATAGCCAAATCGGGGTCTCGGAACTCATCAAATATCAGCTGGCGCTGGGCCGCGTAGCCTGCAAGGACAGTGGCATGAACATCCGATGGCAGCGATTCCGCAGGGTCATGTTCTTCAGCATCCGCAAGGATATTTGCGTACGCCGTTCCTGCAGTGACGTCTTCGTAGGACACAAATACGAATTTCGGAGCAAGGTGTTTTGTCACAGACCAGACACTTGGAAGGCCAACGTCATATAGAGCGCGCTGCTCGTCGGCCCACGTGGTATTTGTGATGAAAGTTGTCACGTTAGGGGTGATACTATGCGTCCCTGGCAATAAAGTTAGTACGCATGATGCCGGTTGGTATCTTTCGGCGGATGCTACGCACATGTGTATACTTGCGGCAATGTTGTGTGGTCCTGGAGGTTCGATCCAACTCCAGGAAGATCCGAAACGACTGGGATATCGAGGGACTCCAGCAGATCCCGGGGTCCAACCCCAGAGAGTTGGAGCACTTGCGGTGTATGGAGAGCACCAGCGGCAATGAGGACTTCCTTAGAAGCGTACGCTCGCGAGGTGCTGCCCCCTGCGCTTGGGAGATACTCGACGCCAATTGCCTGCGTTTCGTCAAAGATAACCCGCGCTACCGTGGTGTCTGCGAGAAAATGGTAATTTGGCCGGCCAATAGCCGGATCGTAGTGATTTCGCTTAGCAGAACTTCTGGTCCATGTGGCGGCATCTATGGCGAACGGTTGCTCGAAGATCCCCGCATTGTGTCCAGCATTTGGGTCGAGTCTAGGTTGAATCCCAATATGCAGTGCGGCTTCGTACAAGGCACCTAATGATGAAGTCAGCGAGGGTCGCAATAAACGTGAATGTGGGTGTCTATTAGGAGAACTGACCGAGGCCGGGGTAAACATAGGTCGGATACGAGTACTGGATGGGTCCTTCGTGTCCACGAACAGAATCGTCCCATGTAATATTTCCTTCTCGGGCGAGTTGTGGGGTTGGCTCGGTGAAGTTCTCGCTCTGCGCCCGTTAGACCGTCTTTGGAGCACGCATTTTGTTACTAGACGTCGACTTACCTTGATGAAATACGGCAGCAAGTCTTCCCACCCCCATCCATCATTGCCAAGTGATTCCCAACCGTCATAATCTAAAGCAGTGCCTCTACCTCATTGTCAGATTCCAAACCTGCACAATTGCATCGTGACCGCATACCTTACGAAATTCATTGCATTGATCACGCTAGCGCCTCCAGCTACTCTTGCAATGACAGCGTCGAAGACGCGATTGTTCAATTCCTCAATTGGTTCAGTTGTCAAAGACGGCCAGGCGTACGGTTGCAAATCGTAGGAACCAGGGATATAAATGAAGTCTTCATCTTGATCAACTGGACCTGTTTCGATAACAAGAACGCTAACTGCTACGGTTAGCATCTCTATCTCTTCATTTGGGCGTTTTGGGTGAGTGTCTACCATCTGGAATTTCCGTGAGACGATCCGCTACGGTCAGCCCAGCGACACCACCACCAGCAACAATAAAGTCGTATTCCTGGGACTGAACGTCGGAATCAGAGACAAGAGTAGCATGCCGCGGCACTGTGAGACCGTGACTGAGCAGAAAGGGCGCCCAAAGCAGTAAAACAGATCGCTTGTTCATGTTTCCTGAAAAGACAGAATCCTTGGAACAATAGATTGACCCTGGGAGTTTCCAGTGACCAGACCGCAACACAGGTGGGTTAAATGGTCATTGCTAGTCGGGTCTCAGCAATTCAACGGCGTTGAAAACAAAGTACTCCTCGGGGAACGAGGTACGCCACAAAGCTCAGCTTACCCGTGCTTTGCCAGACGGGACGCTTGTGAAGAACATTGTCCTCAGAAAATAAGCGGAAGCACTAAGAGACGGGATCCACGGCTGCTCAGCCGGATAGCCAGTCACAATGACAGGGACGAACCCCTGACTGCATCCGGCACATAAGCTTCCTCCGAAAAGCAGTCGATCGATTCTCTGGCTGCCGTCATCGCAAACATTTTGGGAAGCCCTTGGCGCAGATAAAGTCGCGCAGAAAGGAACACGAAATCAGCCGTTCCTGTGACGGTGCAACCTTTCGTATTTGAGGACGTCGAAAGCTCCCCATGGAGAACAGAAATGCATTCTGGAGCCTCTGATAGTATGACAAGATATGCTTCCAAGGTCGGCAATACCAAAGGGGCTTCTTGACCCCAGTGAGCCATGAAGACCGCCCCTGAGTTGCCAGCTGAGAATCTCCCGATTGCAGAGATGACCACTGATGTCTCACGTCACTCGTCCAGAGCGATGACCGGGTTTGAAAATCATCGGCATAAATAACTCGGACTCCGATGTCACACAACAATGAATTTCCGCCGCAATAATTGGGGGCCAGGCAGTGGAAATGCCAATAGTGTCTTGAAATACGAGGCGTTCTTTGTTGGCAAGGTTGTACAAAGAAAAAGCTCCACTGCAGTGCATGGCAAAACAGGAGCCAAAATAGGAAACCTTGGAATGCTGCCAGGTTCGGCACCTTCACATGGAGCATGACGTTGGTTCTGCTGTGCCAGGCCGCCCTCGAGACGGAGTCACGCGTATTGTTTGTATGGTTTGCATCTACCAACGTCTCTCCATGCAATTCCCCTGCAGATGCTCATTTCCGAGTGGGAAGGTGGATTATTATTGTATTCGGCTTGCAGGCCGAGCTTTAGTGCTTATTGACGCTTGCTTTCCAGCGCTGCCTCTGTCTGCGTCTCACGTCGTGGTGTCCCGTCTGCGAGCAGGACTCGAAGAATTTCGGAGATACTTTCATTCACCCAATCGATTCAGACGCCATCAGACGCCATCTCTTCCCTTCTGCAAATAGCGATGGCAGAGCATCATCCTTCGAGAACCGCACCATTCTATGACATCCCGCCCCGGAGCATTGTTTGTATTGAGCATCCTGCCATTGTTCAAAATGTCGACAAAGCCATCGAGACCCTCCAAGGGAGTATGGGAATCGGCAAAGTAAGTCCACTGTCCTGATATAGTACCATCCCTGACTGGGTTGTAGACTCTGAATCCACCCAAGGCGGATACTCCAGCTAGCCTTGTACTTCGGCCAGACGATGCAATGGCACGGCCTGTGCAGTCAATAAGCACGCAGTCAAACAATATCCTTCTGAGAGTAACTGTCCCCAAGCGAACGGGTCGGAAGCGAAAGAGGGGATCGGATGAGCCCTTCGTAGAAGATCCAGATCGCAAAATCCCTACCGATGGACCGCCAAGGTATTCTGCGCACGAGCTTCTGCGGAGTCTTCGCGATAATGAGCGAAAGTACCAGGTTGAACCTGTTGGCCTGGTTGAGCGGACGCATGTCTTTCGAGGTAGACACCCTATATTCCACTCACAAATTCATGAACCCTCTAACTTTGGTGAAGGAATGCCGGACTTCGTATTTTCGACTACTAATAGCCCTTTTGTCAACCGATTCCGCGAGAAGATATTGCCATTCGATTACCGAAAAATGAAAGAATTCGATCTAGACATGAGCAAAGGAGCGACGTCAAATGTAGACATTATACCACCTCCATCATTCAGCCTTGGGGACATCCCTTTCAACTACTTGTACTGTCCCTCTCTTTCAGAGCCCTCCATAAACATAGACTAATACCGTCACAGCTATCGCCAAAACCCAACAGTCCGCCAAACCCTTGACGCCTCTGGCAACGTAACAACGGTAAACACCCAACAAGCCGCCAAAGTCCTCACCCACCTGGTCCCGCACAATATCCCCAATGTGCCCACAAAGCCGCGTGACAGCTGTCCTCCCCTCGACTCCCTCGACCCAACTCTCCGCGAAACAGTCTCCATAATCCAATCCCTCTTCGCCGACCGACTAGCCTGGAGCCGCCGCGCGCTCCGCAACTCCCTGAAATCTGTCGAGCAGCGCTACGCACTCCGCTACGCCATCCCATATGTCGGCTACATCTTCCGCTCCGGACCCTGGCGCGACGCCATCGTTCGCTTTGGACACGACCCACGCAAGGACCCCGCGTCGAGGATATACCAAACAACCATGTTCCGCATTCTCCCTCGCGAAGCTGAAACTGCCCGCGATGGCGCCGGCGGTCGTCGACACACGCTACCCCGCCCTAATGAGTTAACCCCAGAAGCCGCAACAACAACAACGTCGCACCTCTTCACGGGCCAACCCCCACTCCCTCTCGACGGCCGGATGTGGATGTTCTGCGACATCACCGATCCCCAGCTCGTCTCTATCCTCCGGCCGGACCCGGAACCGCCTGGCTTCGTGCGTAGTGAATGTGACATCGTCGTAGACGGCTGGTACGGTAACGGCACAACGGCGAAGTTAAAGGCGATAATGCGCCATAAGATACTCACGCTCTTCGAAGGGCGTATCCCGAATGAGGCTGATTATACGCGCATTCTGAGTCTACCGGACCATGCGGATCCCGAAAAGGGGATGTCAGCGTTTTGGCTGCAACCTGGGGAAGCGACGGCAAAGGAAATGGCGCTTGCGACGGAGATCAGGGGGACAATAAAGGGGTCGCAGAGGTGGAAGGAGAAGGCTGGTGGAAAGAGGGCGTTTGTGGGGAGGGATGAGAAGGAAGAAAGCGAGGAGAGACAGGTTGAGAGATCTGAGGAGAGTGTGGCAGAGGAAGAGAGCGAGGGGGAAGAAGCGGCTATTCAGCAGGAGGAAATTATGGAGGCAGCAGTTGAAGCAGTGGATAAGGCTGCTGGGCCGGGTGAGGCGGAGGGTGGTGATAATGATGATACCGGGGATGAGATGGACTGATGATCGACGCTGCTGGATGAAATATTTGTTGGTGTGAGGAGGCGGTAATAGTCGATTAAGAAAAATATATACATCATGAACAGCATCAAAAGACGTGACACATCTGAGCTCATTAGGTAGTACGCGCTGACACCCATGCAGTGTGCAATAGGCCAAAGCCAATAAAAATATAGGACAGCGCAGGGATGCGGGCTGAAGCTATGACAGAAATAATAAGGCAAGGATGGGGAGAGACCAGAACAAGAGGAAATGCTGGAGGAAAAGGCCGTCCACCGAACAAGGGAAACAGGGTATCCAAACAAGACTCTACAAGACCCTCCAAAAATTGTTGTAACGCCAACCCACTAAACTCCGGTAGCCCAAGCATCAACTCTAAGGATGAAACAACAATTAGGGTAACGAATGAACTTTTCATCTATGCAGAAGCAGGCTCTGAGAATCGCTCGGTAGCTTCTTCCGCGGCACTTTCGCTCTCCCACATGTCGATGCGATCATTGGCTGGTTGGGAGTCGGCCTTTATGGGTTCCCGTGCTGCGGCGGCCTCCAGAACGGATGCAATGGAAGATATACTCGAGAGCTTACTTCGAGTGGGATGAGTAGGAGGGGTTAGGGATAGGGTAGCCTTCTTCTCCTCCGCCGGTGCGTCAGTCTCATCGTCATCGTAAACGACAGCATAGGAGAAGGCATGGCAATCTTCGCCGTAGAAGTCGGCGGCATTGAGATCGCCCAACGGAGAGCGGGGCTCGTCCACCATGTCAGACTTGCGAGCCGCCGCAGCAGGGGCCTCCTGTTGACGGGAGCGGGGGAGAGAAATGCCCAACTCAGCGGGAGGGATATTCTCCTTCCCACGGTAATCAGACTTGTCGCCCTGCTTCCCTTCGTCGTCGCTAATATCCAGAACACATGTTGAGTGCTGCATCAGATTCGTCATTTCTTCTTGCTCCGAGTCGACATAGATATCAAATGACCAAGACGCAGGCATCTTAGTGGAGGGAGCCGGTTGGCTCTTAGACTTGCCATTAGACAACGCAGCAGCAATTGAAAATGGACGGCTGACTCCCTTTCGGGATGCAAACTCTGGTCGGTTCTTTGAGATGGTAGCGCGACGAGCAAAAGGCTTTGGGGTCTTCATCTGTGGGGAGCGACCGGCAGGTTTCAATGCCGGTGCAGATTTCGGGGTGGACGGAGGCGCCTTCGTGGAATTCGACGGAGTGAAAGAGATAGAGCTCGAGTCAAAGACATCGAATGCCATACGTCGTGAAATCCTCATCGGCTTCGTGGGACTTTTGACGGAGGGGTGTTCATCCTCGTCGTCGGCAGCACGCTTCCGCTTCGTCGACTTGAATGCCGCAGGGTCGATATTCTCCGAGTCTGATTCAGAGAGGGGTCGTCTTTTGCCTGAAAGACTGGTGCCTACGCATTATATAAATGTTAGCATTGACGCGAAAACGGCACGAGACGGTCGTACCGTTCTGCTTGTTCTGGGCGTTCATCTTGGTGCGGAGCAAGGAACGCATGCGTGAGGCATCCAGAGGAGCAAAAGGCTGTCGCACAGCTGTTGGAGTAACAGTAAGGGCAGCCATGTTGAATTGATAAGAGCTGAATGAAGAAACGATTGAGAAGCGTGGTACGACGAAGTGAGAGAAACAACAGCAGCCCGTGTTGATGGATGGAGGATTTGTTTTGGTCGCGCGGCAGCGGCACCTGTGCAGGCGGGTGGGGTGAAGCTGATTGGTGGTCTGCTTCTATACAGCTGGGTCCAAGGAAGGAAGAGCAGGTCGTGACAGCCACGAGCCTACGGATGGCCTAGAATGTACGATATGGCAGATGTAATACAAACAAGAAAGGAGGGTCAGTTGGCTTGGATCGTGGCAGAAGGGAGACGAGCGAGAACGAGGATTATAAGGCAAGAAGCGCCGCGAGGGGGAGCAAGGCAAGGGCCAGTGGACACGCTCTGGAGAATTCCTGCACAGCCAATGGAGGAGGGTAGACGATCTCGGGTCTGAACCTCATGGGAGGAGGCGAAACATGCAGAAGGGAGGTTTTGAGGGGAAGAAGGGTATGGCAAGTGAGATCTTGGAATGCTCCTCGGGGTCTATAAGTAGTCCAGCTGAGGAGCAGGAATGGGATGATGGCGTCGAGGCGCGTCAGGTTCGTGTCGCCCTCAATGGACTTAATAAGGCCGCTTCACGAATCCAAAGCTCACTTGAGGGGTTGAATCGTCTTGCCAGATCCTGCATCTGCAAGGCATTGCATTGACTGCGATCCAATAATTGACGATTTTCCCCTCACTTCGTTGACTCTGCCTGGCGCGTCGTCGTAATTTACCCCATACACGGGTTTACCGAGACATTCGCCACTTTTCCTGCTGGATTCCTTCGGGAGGGTCTGGATTTCCAACGCGTAACGTCCTTCCAGCAGCACGACACCATCGCAGCACCACACCAGCTTCTCTCCTCCACACCAGCCCGCCTTGATCCCTTCAACGCGTCCCTGCACATGTCAAGCTCAAGCCTCGTCGCGTCCTCAACTTAATTCCGCTTGATTAGCAATGCACGTCCTTCTCTCTCCTCGTCGAACCACGTATCTCTCTCCCGCGTCCTCGTCCTCAGGTTTCAACACTTGATTGCACTCAGTGAGGACCTCTTGAAGTGGACGAGGGGTCTTGTCTCAAGATCGTGGATCTCTCTCCACCAAGGGAATCATGATCGACTGCCCCTCTCAGAGGAAGGGCAGCTGAACTCGGCTAATTCCATTTTAAAGTTGCCCAGTGCACGCCCGGCGCTCTGAGCCAGGCGCTATGCCGACTGTGTTTCATCGTGGCTGCGCTCCAGCTGAAACCTGCGATGCAATGCGATGCTAATTTGAGGGTAATCTGGGCTAATTACGTCGACATGTCTCCATGTCTACCCCTCTGTCCGTGCTTAATATAGACCAGGGCAGCACCCGGGCTCGAGGGGAGAGTTGCACTGTGCTTGTGCTCTGAACTTTCGGGATAGGCTGGCGCGTGGTTTGCGACGTACGCGCCGACCTCGATGTGTGTGTGGCCAAGCAAGGTTTCATTCGCAGGTGCCCTGCGTTTACTTTCAACCTTCCTGTTAAACGCCTGTTCGGTTCACCTGGGATATCTTGATCCGGGTGCATTTCAGCGCCAAACGAAACTCTGGATTGTCTCCATGTCCTCCGTCGAGCTTGGGTATGTTGGAAAGTGGCCGAACCGTTCAGGTTCTCTATTTTGCCTCTTCTATAGCTTCAAACATGTCCAGTATCATACAGGCGCATTAGCTCCGCACAAACCTCGGGCTTGCGCGAGTTCAAATCTCATCCTCCCAAGGGATACTATCCATAGCGCCCTGCCTCTCTACACCCCGCGCCGAAGCCCTTGTAGCCACTTCCATCGCTTCATCCATGACCGTCTTATACCGCACCCCCTTTTCTTCCACCGTCAAGTCCTCACCTGCCATCCCCCCTACGCGCCGCCTCTCACGCCACCGAGCAACTTTCACCGCATACGCACCCACAAAGGTATCCCCGGCCGCCGTCGTATCCAGGACCCTGCTCACCTTTGCCGCCGGAACCTGATTCGTAGCTCTCCCGGCCAGCTCAATCCCCGGGTCAGCAGCACTATACCAAACGCCCTTCGCCCCCAACGTAACAAGCACATAAGTCACCCCCAGCGAATGGAAATACCTCGCAACTTTCTCCTTCCCATCCTGGCCTTCCTCAATTCCCGGAACTTTCAGCAGCTCCTCCACAGAGGGCGTCATAAGTTCCGCCTCCGTCTCATTCATAATCAGATGGTCCACGCCTTTATACACGTCCGCCGGTAACCCACCCGGGGGCGCAGGCGCAGGGTTGAACATCACATCCGGACCAACCTCAATCCCCCTCTTGCCCTGAGCCCTCTGCTCGGCCTTCCGCTGCCCAATGTCCCGGAGTATACCGATCGTCGTCTCCGTGGGAATCTCGCCCTGCATGACAATAACATCCGGAGCGGGGCTAGCGAGCGCCATACCCAGTACTTCCGGCATCGCCTTCATCCCGGCGTAATTCGCACCGGGGGAGAACAAGATCCGATTCTCCCCACCTGCTGAAGAATCAACAATGATCACCGCAACTCCCGTGTATGCGTCCGAGATCACCTGGACCCGGGAAGTGTCGACACCGGACTTCTCGAGGGTGGGTTTCAGCAAACTGTCGAAGTGTCCGTCGAGGGCTCCGACGGCGCCGACAATTTCAACCTTCACATCGCCTCCCGCTTTCGCTGTTGATGTAGATGTAGATGTGGGCGTGGGTGTGGGTGCGGATTGCGGGCGGGATAGCCGGCCACAGGCCACGGCTTGGTTTGCGCCCTTCCCGCCGGCGCTGATGAAGTATGCGGAGGAGGTGATTGTTTCGCCGGCGTTGGGGAAGCGCGGAGTCACGGAGACCATGTCGGCGTTGAGGGAGCCGATGACGCGGATTGTAGGTGGCATTGTGAGCTGTCGGACGGAAGCTAGTAGGAAAGAGGGGGGAGGGTTTGATGCACGGGAACTGAGGTCCGATGATCAAGTGGCGGCGTAGGGCCAAGATTATAGTTGAGATCAGAAATGCTGCTGGCTGGCGTAAGGAGCGAAGATGGGTACGTGCTTCAAGGTTGTTGTCGAGCGTGTGGTGGGGGATAGTGGGGGAGTCGCCTGGAAGTGGATACAACTGGGTCTGGCTCAGGACTAAATCTTTTGCGCTCAACACGGCCCTCGAGCTGCCATGTCGTTGATTATCTTCTCGAAAACGGGTGTGACTGACCTTTCTCCAAATTTCCTCCGTTTGATTAACTTCAGAGGTTTGTCGAAAATATAGATCTCTTCTGCAGCTACACGAGGACCGCATGTATGTCGACGATGGTTCTGTAAGCATATCGCT
Organism: Aspergillus lucknowensis; assembly: GCF_044049455.1. NCBI lineage: Eukaryota > Fungi > Ascomycota > Eurotiomycetes > Eurotiales > Aspergillaceae > Aspergillus > Aspergillus lucknowensis. Next base: position 109,152 of record NW_027263598.1, on the reverse strand, counting down.
CAAACACTGTGGCATCATAACGTATTATCATCAGGTATTCTAAACTATTCCTCGTCAAAGTATGTGATTTTTACAAAGCTAACGCCGTAAACCCGTTCATACCCCGCTGTGCCCAAGAGATCGATGAGAGAACAGAAGCATCAACATATTTACCAGCCCCGGAACCGAAACCTATACGCCCTGCCTGTATACTTGTGAACCCCCAGATCGGATTTGGATGGTACTCCTCCGCTGTAGCACAACGATTGCTCTGTTCAGCGCTTGCTCAGAGTATCCTCTTCCGTCGACAAATTCACGCCGTAGAGTCGCAAGGCTGGTGCTCCATCCAATAGGCAGGCGGCGCTTCAATTCGTCCTCAATCTTAGACACTTCTTCCATCATCTCTCTGCTTCCTTGGCCCTCTCCCTGAGTGATGGCGTCCATTGTTGAAGCCAAGAATAGGCGGATGGCTTCGTCAACGTGCGCCTCGGTTGCGATGGGCGACAGGCTCAGCTTCGCGAGAGATTCCGTGATACGGACAATGGCTTCGAGTTGACGGACTGTGATAGGAATGGAAGATCGGGCGTTGGCATCGAGTTCGGCACGATGAACTTGCTTTCGGATCGAAACGAAATGAGAAGAGAGCTTCTCGGCTGCTTCGGGGGAGAGGCGTGGGGCGCATCGGCTGAGGGGTGTTAGCTTGCATATCCAATAATGGGAGATTTGGATGACATACCTGCGGCAATAGCTAATGTATCGTTTCATCTTGTCCAAGGGGATTTCCGCTTCAACCTGCTCTTCAATGCCCCTTCCACCCATATGCACTCCCATGACGTGACGTGCAATGTTCTCGTCACGGCTCCGCTCATGGTCGTCACGAACGACAAAGATCATGTCGAAACGAGACAGGATTGTGGTCTGAAAGTCGATGTTCTCACCGGGGGTCTTAAGATCATCGTACCGACCGAAGATGGGATTTGCAGCGGCCAGAACTGACGTTCGTGAGTTGAGAATTGTTGTGATACCGGCTTTGGCAATGGAGATCGTTTGCTGTTCCATAGCCTCGTGAATGGCCACCCGGTCTTCGTCTCTCATCTTGTCAAACTCATCAATGCAGACAACACCGCCATCAGCAAGCACCATGGCACCACCTTCTAGGTAGAACTCGCGCGTAGCTGGGTCACGTTGTACAGATGCGGTAAGACCTGCCGCGGAAGATCCTTTACCGGAGGTGTAGATGGCGATTGGAGATACCTTTTCGGTGAATTTTAGCAGTTGGGATTTGGCCGTTCCTGGGTCACCGAGAAGAAGGACGTTGATATCTCCACGAAGCTTCATGCCGTCAGGAAGAATCTTCTTTGAGCCTCCCATCAGTAAACACACAATAGACTTTTTAATGTCCAAGTTTCCATAGATCGAAGGAGCGATGCTTCTAGCGAGGGCATCATATAGGTCTGGACGGCGGCTGAGCTCCAGAAACTCTTGTTCTTCGTCTTCGGAGAAGATACTGCTGCCTTTGGCGGTATGATCGAGATCAGTGGTGATGCCCACCGCCCGCAAATATGGGTTGCGAATCGCTACCGCGCCGTCCTTCTTTCCTCCTTTTTGGTAGATGGAGAAGATCCCCATAACTGTGCAGCGCGATCCGGGCACAACCCTATTGGCGAGATATCGATCTGCAGAGATAAGAACATGGCGCGGTAGTTCGCCAACTGGAACCTGATCGGGCGCTTCTTGAAGTTTAAGAACTTGCTGATCGACAAATTGGGACTTTTCGTGCGCAACCACATATGGGTCCAATGGACATTGGTCTGCAGGTTCTTCGCCAGGCTGCTGCTGACGACCACACCGCCGAGGAAGTGTGAGGCCTGAAAATCCCCCATCAACCCCAATGTTCTCGCCGTGGTCGCAATTTTTGCAGCGAATGTGCACTGTTGTTGCTTTAGAAGATATCGTCGAGGCACCAATTACAATTCCCGGAATACGGACGAGGTGAGAAATATTGGTTGCGTTTAAGTCGCGAATGGAAATATGTGTTGCGGACGAATGTAGGAGGAGTTGATGAGACGGAAGTACGATATCTCTTTGTGACGGATAAACGATGCGCTGGGTGCATTGTCGGAGGGCCGCCTCGAACTATATAACCCGGAGTAGTTAGTATACGAGGTATGGCTCGGGGAGAGGAAAACCAACAAGAGGGATAATGTCTGCAGGCTCTGTGGTGAGTTTGTGGGCCAACTCCTCGTTGTAGGAGATCAAGTGGGCAATATCGACGTCGCAGTAGTATTGCTTTACGAGGACGTTCTGACGGAGTTGGTCACTAATATTTCGTCTTAGCCTCGCCCGTGGTCATGGCTTTTGTCTGTGTCGTACCGGTAGATAAAAGCATTATCAAGCTGGAACTCGAGAACAAACTCCCTTAACCGTGCCTGAATTTGTGTACGAGACTCTTCGGCGCCGTCAACGCTTGGAGCTAGTACGCTCAAAGTATAGGGGGTGCGTCTGTCCATTGTGGCTAGAGATTAGGTGTGAGGGTATTAAAATGTGTGGGTTTTCGATCACAAGTCAAGAAGGTGGCAGCAAAATCCATTGTCTTTCATTGCCCTTGCAACGAGAGCGCGAGACACACGCGTCGCGTCCACAGACGCGTTAATTGGTTTTTGCCTCAGGCACAAATAAGGAACGAGTTTCCGGAACAATACTTTTTCCGTTGATACAGATATGGCTTAGTGTCAATCGGACAGGAGCTTGGTGACCTTTCCCGATTGGGTCGAGATGTGGCCTGTCAGCCTCTTGGTCTGACAGACGGTGAGGTGTTTATAGAAGAAGCTCTTGTTTGATTCGAGATTGGTATTTTTTTTTTTTTGCAAGCAATAAGTCCCGACCCTTGCTGTGGGCTCGAACGCGGACGACAACTGTCAATTCCACAAACGTCAATTTGTCATGGTCAGGTAACGTGTGAACGACCAAGGTGGCCGACAGAGTGGCCAGCTTGACCCCGGCGAGATGTCTGTGAGTCCCCGGAAGTCGATCGACAGCTTAGCCTCCGGTGCATCGACTCCTTCCCTCTCTCAATACTCGTTCAACCAAATTGAGTCGCCGCGGGTCCCGGCCCAGAGATACCCCCTGAGACGAGGGTCAACTGCTAGCTCGATCGTGAGCATCGGCGGGATCCTCGACTCCTCCAACCGACATGGAGCGATAGCGGAATCAGGGCAGAATGGTGAGTTAGACTCTATATCGGTGATTTGTCTGAGACTGACACTTCACAGCTATTTCCACCCTGCTTCAACCTCCAATCGTCCGAACCGGCCTGGTACCTCATAGCGCGTCTGTGATCAACGGATACAAACCTCCTAGCTCTCGAGATATCCCGCCCGTTACATTGACAAATATACCGCATGTCGACCGTAAGGCTTTCGAACCGTATCTGGCGCAGGTGGGTTCATTATACGAGGTCTTTCAGGAGGTAAAAGAGAGTAGCGGGGAGCAAGATACGCAGCTAGCACGGGGAGGAGTAAAGGCCTCTCCCAAGCCGGACGATTATGAGTCCTTGATCCCAAGGTCTTTGGAACGGCGGCCCTCTGCGATATCAAGCGGCTCCCGTTCAAGCTCTCCGTATGCAACGCCCGGACGGAAGCGGCCATCGAACCGTGGCCGTACTCCGGCGATTACGCCTTTGTCGACAATACCTCCCGTCTACTTTGAAGACGATTTTCACCTGGAGAATCCGCGGACATTCGATGTGGTATCGGAAAGATCGGAGGTTGTCACACCCCCCAAAGCGCCAAGCAAAGATAACAAGGTGGATAATGCGGTTGAGCCCGCACAGACAGGGAGAAAGGCGCTTGCTACGAATGCGATATTGCAGGAGAAACTTTCTTGGTATATGGACACTGTGGAAATCCACCTCATATCATCGATTTCGACCGCTTCCAGATCATTTTTTACGGCACTGGGGTCGCTGCGTGAGCTGCATGCTGAAGCTGCCGACTCCGTTAAGCGGATTCAGGTGCTGCGGAAGGACCTCCAGAAGATAGACCGGGAAATGGCACTGGGAGGGTTGAAGATAGTCAATCTTCGACGGCGAAGGGAAAACATTCGTATGCTTTCCGATGCTGTCTCTCAGCTGCAGGACGTCGTGCAGTCGGTCACTCGATGTGAGGAATTAGCCGAGGGTGGAAATATCGAGGATGCAGCAGATGGACTCGAAGAAGTAGGGAGGTTAATGGCTGGAGACTATACTCCGGATCAGCCCCCAAATGGCGAGGAGCCCCGGCGGACTATCGATTTGCGGAGACTCAAAGCTCTTGAGGGAGCTTCAAACGAACTTGATCGTCTGAGGTATCAAATCGGCACAGGCTATGAGAATCGTTTCATGAACGAGCTTCTTGGTGATCTGAAGCGCCATGTTGAGAATGTGCCCATGATGACAACAGTACAGAGATGGGGTTACTCATTCCAGCGGCAACGCGGGGGCCAACGTACCAGCCTTACAGAACCTCCAGCTTACATGTCTATTGATGAACAGCTGCGATCTCAATTACGCTTGCATCTCGCAGGACTTGCTCGCGTTTATCATACCACGCCTGCTGCTACAGCATTCAAAACCGCTGTTCTGCGAGAGATGAAGAGCCTGATCCGTAGACAAATGCCGAGCAGCAATGATGACGATAATGAGTCAATGGTGTCAGTCTCTACGCACCGGTCCCATCGGCTAAGCTCACAGGAAAAGTCCTCGATCCTGGCTCGGAATCTCCGCGCTCTTGAGGCGGACGATGCATACGACATGCTCGCTCGGGTATATACTGGCATCAGTGAGTCGTTACGCAGATTGAGTGTTCAGGTCAAGGTCCTTCTTGATATTGCGAGCGGATTAGAGAGTTTCCCGGCAAGGGAGCCGAAGTCTTCCGTTGGCAATGGAGATTCTCGAGCATCAGCACATGCGGCTCAGGATGAGATTCTGCAGATCCTTGACATGTCTAGCCTCCTTGGCCAGGCTGTCGATATTGCCCACTCCCAAGCCACCAAAGTATTGAAAGTGCGATCAGAACAGACGGCCGGCCTTACCAAAGAGGACTTTATCAAATATTTCACACTGAATCGTCTTTTCGCAGACGAGTGCGAAGCGATTTCTGGACGCAGTGGGACCGCTTTCAAGACTGCTGTTGGGAACCAGATTCGGGACTATATCGCCCGTTTCGGTGACAACCAACGGCACAGTATAGTCCAGGTGATGGACTCCGACCGATGGGATGCAAAGGACTTCGGTGAGATTGAGTCAGAAATCCTCAGTCGTATCCTCGGTGCAAGCACCCAAGACATTGATGCTTGGGTGGAGATCTCCAAGATCTGGATACCTCAGAATGAGCGCCAAGGCTACACAGCGATAGATACCACGGTTGTCAACGGCTCGAGCAAGGAAAAAGAAAAGGTCCGCACTGCAACCATCGACGAGCAAAAGTATATCCTTTCCGACTCTGCAATAGCGATGATGAGAAGCATCGAAGAGTATCAATTCCTGATGGCGAACATACCTAACATGATACCGGAAATCGCCTCCGGCCTGTTGGAATCGCTGAAGCTTTTTAACTCACGATCTTCTCAGCTGATTCTGGGCGCTGGGGCGACCAGGAGTGCTGGCCTCAAAAACATTACTACTAAACACCTTGCGCTCTCTTCTCAGGCTTTGAGCTTCATCATCGCGTTGGTTCCTTATATTAGGGAGTTCGTCCGTCGACATTCCCCGCCTTCATCTTTGATGGCCGACTTTGATAAGGTGAAGCGATTGTACCAGGAACACCAGTCAGGCATCCACGAAAAGCTCGTCGACATCATGGGTTCTCGATCTTCAGTCCATGCCAACGCTATGGAGAAGATCGACTGGGAGTCTGGGTCGGGACCCCCCGTAAATCCATACATGGAGACCTTGACGAAAGAGACCGGAACATTACACCGGGTATTGAGCCGACACCTCCCCGAAATGACGGTGATGATGATTATGGACCCGGTGTTCCAGAGCTATCGAGACCAGTGGACTCGAGCATTCGACGAGGCGGTCATCAAGTCGGAGACCGGAAAACAGAGGTAAGCTCCGGTGTAGATGCCAGACACGAGTTTCGACTGACTTTCAACCTTGTACAGGCTGCGCCGCGATGCAGAATACTTCCAGACGAAATTGAGCAAGATAGACGGCTTTGGAGACTTGGGCGAGCATCTCCTCGGATTGGTCGATAGGAAGACAATCGAAACGGAGGTTCAGGAACCGACGCCAGCTGAAGACACCTCGTCGAAGGGTTCTCCCAAGCCGCAAGACGAGACCGACTCCAAGTCTTAATCATTCTTTGTATCTATACGGGGGACTGTACAGCAATTTTTTGAGCGAATGCTTTATATACTCAGCAACGATTGCTGCCTCCTTGTCTTCTTGTTTTCCATAGATCTTGTCTTCAGCCTCTTTTAATGGCACAATATCATCAAATACCCTTCGGGCCGGCAGTATTCAGTCCAGCTTTGAGAGAGGTTCGATTGACTCTTCCTCCCCGACATAACTCATTCTTTACTGAGCATGCGATCCTCTATGCCGTCCGTCATGAACGCGGTCACCCTCCAAAACATCAAAAACAGGCTGCATCATCGCCCTTGCACGGGTTTTTGAACACCTTGTTGACCTCCATGAAGGGTCCTAAGGTTCCAAACGACAGCCCATCCGCTGGTTGGCCGTTAAATATCTCGACGGCCTGAGAAAAGAAAGGAAAAGGCTGCCAATGCTTCAGTCCAGGAGCAGGCGGGGCGGGAATCATCAATCACGTTGCTTCTTTGGTGAGTACAGAATTTATCAGAGCCTTCTCTATCATTTCTTATATGCAAATCGCCTCGGTTATAGGGTCATTGAACCGGGTGTCTGGTGGAGGATAGATATCAATCTTCGCCAATCTTGGTCTCAGGTCTGAACCGCTTGGCAAACCTCGTGTTGAGACCAACACCAGGCGCCAACTTTCGAAGCGACTCCATCATTCTCGCGATGGAGTCAACTGTTGGACAGATGTCAAAGGCAACGTGGTCGAAATAGAAGGCTGCAGGATTCCTCCCTGCTTAATTCCGCCGTTGTAACCTCCCGACGATGTTTACCAACCACCTCTGAGGACGAGCCCCTATCCGATGGAGTCACACATCCTGAATCTCCCAACAGAGCTACTTCTCGCAATCTTTCACTCCCTCTATCCTGTCACTCAGCATACGTTTGCCTTGTCCTGCAGACGTCTGTACTTCACTTTCGCACCATTGTGCCCTAAGTTGTACAGTACCGAGAGGGATGTTGTTCGAATACGACTAGCGCGCGATGGGTTCCCCTTTCACTATCACGCCTACTGTCATGGCTGTCGGTTTGTTCACATGCTGAGGTTTTTCTCCCCTGACCAACTGGAAAAACCCCCAACGAGTCGCCTGTGTTCATCGTCACTCGAGCAACTATGGGTCGAGCCTGGGAAGGTCTACTACTTTGGAGACATTCAGCCGGAGAAACGCATGTTCCTGCCGAGGGCGAATCTTAACAAGCTTCCAAAGCCGAACTGCAGCACTATAATGCGGTTATGTACTACTGATATGGGAGTTTTCTGGACCGAGCAGTTCGCTATCTGCGCTTCTTACGATATCCTCACGCTTCCAGTCTCGAAAGAGGCGACGAAGGCGGAAATAGTCAAACTCTTGCAAGGATTTGACATCCCAACTTGTCCTCACACTCGACTGGGGGACCCTGCCGTTGCGAATAGCTACGTCCCATCTATCCATTCTGCATCTAAGCCCGCGGGAAATCTCGCCGTCTGGGTCGGCCAGGTTGAAGGAGAGGGCGCTGATGCTTGGTGCAAGTTTCCTGGGTGCAAAACACTATTCCGCTGGGCGTGTAGCCCGAGCTCGAAGAGAGAAAATTGGAAAATACTCTCGATTCATGTAAAGAGGCATTTGGGCACCCTTCTTAGTCCAATTAATCCACGCTGGATGGCGCAATTGGCTACCGTCCCGAATGAAGCCTACATGGAGGCTTATTGGAAAGACTGCCATCAATGGAAAGATGTGAACATGGCAATTGAAGAGCGGCGATACGATCGTGAGCTTCGAAATGAGGACGTTGCCCTAAGCAGGGAAGAACAGCTTGAATTTGAGCAGCTACGAAGGGAAAATGACTACCTTTGTCATCCGCACCGAAGAAAGATGTACCCGAGATCAGTTCTGGATCTCCCCTCTGAGTTTAGAGATCTAGAACAGCCTTCCGATGAGCTGCCCACTACTACCCTCTTTCTTGTGGGAGCTGAACAGGGTCGACCCGGGCAAAATAACAACAAACGTCGGCAAAATAGAGCGCAACCAAGCGATTGGAATGCCTCTATCGTTGATCCAGAGCTGGAAGATGGCATGTATATCCCGCAGTATTCACCCGACGCGGTACTTGAATCAATACAGAGACACACGAAGTTCGTCTCCGTGTTTAAGGCCATCAAGGCCTTACCTCCCATCCGAAGGAAGCTTGAAAATTTCTTTTGGGCTGCCGTTGATTGTGTCTCAATATATGGCGGACTGCTTGGGCTGCTGATTCCCTTCAAGATACCATATGTGACTCCACGGAGGCAATTTGTACTCGATCAGCTCTACCATCTTCCGTTCTCCGTCAAGAGAGCTCTACTGAATTTTGATGAGGCCGAGGGTAATGACCTTGCTTATTGATTGTCATCATGCGTCTCATGGGCTTCCTTGCCGTTTGTTATGCTTGTCGAGTGCTGGAGGCTTTTGGCCCCTTTACTAAGCATGACTTCGCTTCATGATCCTGAATTTCAATGTATATACCCAGAAGAATAATTACAGAGATCGCACTTTGCTCAGTTGGCCTGCTTGTGCTCAGCCCTTAGTCGAGAAGTCTCTTGCACGCTCTATGCAATCTGATTCAAATGACTGTAGTGGACTCTTCCTATTGATCCCGTTCTCCGAGGCTAAGCTTGAACAACTGACCCCCTCCTATGTCGTGTGAAATTGGCTACTTTATCTATCTAGCCTTCACTGCTTTGATCATGTAGGCTTCTCACAGAATAGGGCAGGGCTTATCACTCATAGTCTCTGATAGTCATCATGATGCGTTAAGGTACAAGCCATTGAAGAATACCAGAACTACACAGGTGAGTAGGGTTTAGCCCATTTGCAATATGAAAGGTATGGTGAAACAGGTATGGAATACACCCTTTTCTTTGGGCTCGACCTGGCCTACAAATACCCCGGTGATCGCCCTCCCTTCCTCTCATTACCTACGCTCGTGAGATCTCTGTCCGTGGACAATATTGTGTACTACTAGATGTATACAAAGTTTCCTACCGACGGGTCATCCTGGTCACTCGAATCCTTGCTTTGCAAACAGGCCATACAATACTAACGTCTGAAATGTCGGATTGCAATGCTACAGCGCCTGTCCACGATTTCGATGATCATCCAGGTACAATCCATCTGTCATAATCAACCTCATCAACATCGCCCTGGACCCCCAACCCCGAGAATTGTAACTATTATTCAACCCAGCATTTTTTCTTGGATCAAACAGGAAAACTGCACGAAGCCCCCATTTTCCGGTATGTAGCCGTGGGGATAATTGAGCCGCTTATCAAGGGAGATATCGCCAGGACGTGGACAGCTGTCGGAATATCTACTACTAGAGTTTGCCGTTCACTAGAAAGGTTGACGCTCTTTAGTGGTATGGTAAAACTCAACTCTTGGTCTTTTTGAGGTGCCGTGCAATAAACAGCATATCTGGCTTGGAGAAGGCACGGTTTCTACCAGACCCTCATCTATGGATGCTCAACATATACAAGAATAAGGTATTTCAGAGAAAGACTCAAGACACAAGACTACTGAGCATCATCATCTGGATGAAGCCGAAGATACACCGAAGATACACTGCCATGAGCCAGACGCCTGAGGGTGGTTATAGGGACTCAAGATCCGGACAGTACAATGTGCAGGACTCTTGTGTGGAACTGCTACTAGCACTGGCTCCGTACTGAAATTCGAAGCTCCTGAACCGGTTTTAGCATTACGGAGGATAAAGCGAACTCTCAGGCAGTGGAGCCTACGGCTGTGAACTCTGCATCGTTGTCGAAAAGGAGTCTTCAAAGTCGCACTTGAGCCTCAAGCTTTTGACAAGGAATGCCTATACTTCCAATGAGCTTGGTGGTAATAGTGATCCTTATACAAGCATATTGGCGCACTTGTGTCCGCATTACTATGGATCAAATACACCTACCTTCCTGGCCACGTGCTGTGAGGTGCACTCCAGCGTCCGCCTCTCCCTACTAGGTTCTTCTAGTTCAATCAATAAGCTAGACCGGCTCTGCTTCGGACGAGCTGATGCTCGGACAGCTTCCGTTGCTACTGCATGATTTCCTGTGTCTTCATGGTGTACTTAAGCCAGCACTTTGGGAGGCGCTTAGCCAAAATTGAATTGGAGAGGTGCCGTAGCGCAGATGTTCCTACCTAGGTAATCTTGCGTTGTGATCAAACGGTTGGGTGTAATGACAATATTTCGGGGATTTCTTAGAAATATACTCGGTGGCTATTTTGGATTCAACAGCGCTCGTCTACATCTCAGGAAAGAGGTTGCAGTATCAGCACAAGATGCGGAATCATAGAAATAGATACGGAGGGCTCCCAAAGGCCTGCCTTATATACATCCTCTCCCAGTGTGTCCCCTTCACTTGTGTCAAACCCGGTTGCGGGAGGTTCTAGTATACATTGGTTTAGCTAGAACAGGCTATGTGAATATAAGTGCTCTGGCCATGGTCCATCGCAAGTCTTATCCCTCGCGGTTCTTGCAACCCGACGGGAACTTTTGCTTCGATAATCATATGGACTGCACGACGTGACTGTGCTCGGGTAGTAGATAGGGCACCATAGCAAATAGGGCCGTAATTGAGCATCACCCTAGACAAGATTCTGTCCAAATGCTTCTCTTGGTTCCGTAGTGGTTCCCCAAAGCACACTCGGCATAAGGAATAATAAACTGCAAGTTGTCCGCAACCTGGTAATGAGTGGCGGCCCAAGCACCGCTCGAGTATGATATCACAGAACTATTCCTAGGTTCCTCTTTCCTCTTTCCTTCCCAATCAATCTAAAAGCTGTGAGAACAATACTGCGAACCAACGCACAACGACTATGATTGGACACGCCTGGAAGCAGCCGACGAAACCAACCTCCCGCCAAGCCTCCAGTCTCTCCTGTTCTTCTGGAGGTCACTGAGGAGGGCTGTGGGCGGACACGCAGTTACGACGGATACAAGTGCAGATGCCGATACATGGTACACAGAGCAAACTTTATCCTTGCCAAAGGTGAGGGTGGCAAGATTGGCTGTGGCGGCTTCGTTTCAAAGGGGAGGAAGAACGTGCCAGGGGCGAAACGCGAGCCCTCGAGCCTCAGGCCGCAGGATTTGATGGATTCCAAAGCCTCCTACCGCCCGCCACGCCGCCTCATGCCCCTCTTCTGCCGGTCGCGCCAAGTGAGTCAATCGCGAAATGCCAACTTTTTTTCCCCTCACTTCCGCGATTACGCTTTGACAACAACCCAATTTGCAATGGCTACCGTCACACTGGACTCCGCGGCGAAGGCGAGGCTTGACCTGATTGTTGAGAATCTCGCCGAGGTCATCAACCCTGAATTGATCGAACAAGTCCTCGCCGAGGGGCGCAATCCTCGTGTCTACTGGGGTAATGTTTCCCCAGCTTCCTCGACTATCTTTTCCCTCCGGAAACCGCAAACTAACAGAATATCCCACAGGAACTGCTACTACCGGCCGTCCTCATACCGGATACTACGTCGCAGCCCTCAAGATTGCTCAGCTCCTATCCGCCGGATGCGAAGTCGTCGTGCTCCTCGCCGATATTCACGGCTTCCTTGACAACTTAAAAGCGCCGCTCGAGCTTGTGGAGAGCCGTGCAAAATACTACAGGAAGATTATCACCGCGATTCTCGAGTCTGTCGGTGTGCCGATTGACAAACTCGAATTTGTCCTTGGTAGCTCCTACCAGAAGAGCCCCGAATATGTCATGGATGTTTATCGGCTATCGTCATTAATTTCTGAACACGATGCCAAGAAGGCTGGGGCGGAAATTGTCAAGCAGTCTGACAATGCACCGCTGAGTGGTCTCTTGTACCCTATCCTTCAGGTGCTGGACGAGGAACATCTCAAGGTTGATGCTCAACTTGGAGGTATTGAACCAAAGCCCTACCACGCAGGATATTACGATCACTTGCTCATCAAACCAGGTGTTGATCAGAGGAAATTATTCGTAGCAGCAACGGAGTGGCTGCCCAAGATCGGATATCGAAAGGTGAGACAAATAGTGCCGTCGGTCCTTGTGCATGCAAACTTACACACGTGTAGCGTGCGCATCTTGTAAACCCGATGATCGCGGGACTTAGCGGAGGAAAAATGAGTTCTAGTGTCGAAGGTATGGTTCCGCGCTAGTGTCTTCTTCACAGTTATACTAACGTCGACTAGACAGCAAAATCGACCTTCTTGACACCCCGGAAAGCGTTAAAAAGAAGATTCGGAAAGCCGAAGCAGCTCCTCGTGTGGTCGAGAATAACGGTGTCATAGCGTTAGTGGAAGCTATCCTGCTTCCAGCCGCTGCCCTTAGGGGCAACAAGGAGTTTCGCGTGGAGCGCAGAGATAACGAACCGCTCACCTACACCGATATTAAGCAGCTGCAAGACGATTATGCAAACGATGTTTTGACGCCGCAAGACCTAAAACCTGCCGTTGCAGCCGCCTTGGTTGACCTCATGTCACCCATTCAGGCGGCGTACCAAGCGTCGCCAGAGTGGCAGGAAATCACACTGAAGGCCTACCCTCCCCCAGTGAAGAAGGTGAAGAAGGTGAAAGACAAGGGTTCTCGCCACCCGGGAGCGGGCAAGGAACAGCCCCTTGCGGAGCGCCCGAAGCCCTCAGATCAATAGAGTTGTTACCCCTGCTCGACGCATTCCTATCACATGGATGATCCACATTTCAGAGATTCGCTTCCTCAGAGGCTAATTTTCTTTTTCTGAATGCATAATGCGTTCATGATTCTACGCATATAGAGCATTTTGGCAATCACCCGTCAGCTCGACTAGAGCTTGATTATTGGCGACTACACTTTCCCATGTTCCGATAAAACCTATCTTCTGCAATTAAGACATTCAAGAGCGGTTTTTGTCATGAATAGATGAAATCATATACCCCATCTCCAAGCAAGGCATATTTCTCTTGAAGCAAATAAGCCTTCATTAAGGTCTCATACACGGGGTAAACCGAGGAAATCCCCACCCTCTTGAGGTTCATTGGGATACCAAGTCAGTCTTAGCATGCTACAACCCCACTGCCCACATCCAAAAAGGTGAAAGCCGGGCAAAGGGTCTCAATGAATGTCAACAAATGCCTTGTTATATGAGCTCCTTTTTCCTCTTCAGCTCCAAGTCCGTCCTTTGTAACCTTGCAGCTGAAGTGTCTCGACATAGTCACGGCCAAGGAAGTTGGCTCTTTGAAGTCGAGCCCAACGTCTTTCTTCAATTGAGAGATTAGTCTAGCTCTAGCACAGTGTAAATACCGTGGCTGATTCCCATGACTCAAAACATCCGCATCCTCAACCATCTTCTAAGCTAAGCTAAACCAGCCAGTATGAGACCATCCAAGCACAACCCACCTGCACGCATGCCCTCCAGTCCGAGAAGCCGACTAAAGTGCACCTATCGACGGGTAAAGACCGCACTGGGAAAGGCATGGAGGTCCTCCCTTCGTGCTAATCCCGTAGCCTCCATAAGCTCTTCACCTACGGGTTCCGTAGAGACAGCCGTGGCACGGGGATACGAATACGTATACCTATTCCACCGCACGAGGTCGAGGATCGTTCTTCGTGTCGTTAATCCAGATCCAACATCGTCATCGGGATCGTCGACATCACATCAGCGCCAGTGCCAACGACAACGACAACCCGAAACCGGGATTGGAACCGGATCTAGATACGGATCAAGCTCCGGCTTTGGCTCTGGCTCTGGCTCTGGCTCTGGGGCGAGTACACCCTCACAGAATCTGATTCCAAGCATCATACCCCCTCCAGGAACCTCGTCAGGGCAAGTGGTAAGACATAGAATCCCCAGAATCCTCCGAGCCGGTTATCCGTTGCTGCGAACAGGGCCAGAACAGGGATCTAATTCAGCATCGGAATCACGGGACAGTTCGGAACCGCTTCTGGGAGTTGCGCAAGGACTGACCAGCCGCCTGGGTAAGGGGAGCTCTTCGTTATCGAATATTGGTGCTCCTTGCCGTCCCGGGAGCATGGGATCGCTCATAGGGCAGCAGGAGCCGAATTTGAGACTGGAGTTAGAGGAGGATGAGGACGAGGCGTTGTTGGCGCGAGTTATTCAGGGCGGGCTGCATGCGCAGCGGCGGCGGGTTCGTATGGATTCGGTGCTGTTGGATGGAGTTATTCTGCGGCGTCCTTGAGAGATACTTGACGTGGGTGGTGATAAGGAGGGAGATAGCAGGGACTCTGGGGGAAGCAGAATGGATTGGAAATGATTTGTATGCTTGTTTAGTTATGGTGATCGCAAACTTGTAGAATTTGACATTACTTGCATTGTTTGTTGCGCTGCTATTGGGCGTCATTGGTTTGGTATTCCGGCAGCTCTACCTAGGTCCAGTTCATGCAATAATACAACTAAGGAAGATGTTCTCATTTTACACAAAAAAGACATGCTACCGTAATCTGAAGAAAACCTTAAGCACACAAGGCTATGTAAGCTTTCAAACGCAGGCGGAATCTCCAAAGAAGGTGAAGTCATTGTGGGGGATCCGGGTCCAACATAGTATCTATGACTTCATAATGCTGTCAGTGCTCCCATAACTTCCAATATGTCTATATATACCACCATGGCAGGCACTTATTGCTCGACCAGGACAGTATTCAATTATCCCTCTGCATTTTTCGGCCACTAAACTCGGGTACGACTTACACTCCCTTCTTACGTATACGCTCATATCTCGAAGACCTCGGGACGACTAGACCTCCTACCTTGTTAGGCTCTACCATATCACACCAACCCCTATATTAGCACCTATCAACCAGTTCGTTAAGATGCCTCGCGGCGTTGAGTACACGGGAGACAACCAGTACTCCGACAACCCCATCGAAGGTGGGCAGACTAAGGTCCACGGGACGAATCCTGACGTACGACTCCACGAACTCTCCCTTCGACTTGCTTTCCCTCCTTTAACGATACCGGCGTTGACTGATTGGTTATTTAGTACGACCACATGAACCGCGTGGACCGCACCGCAGCCCTCCCAGAAGACATGGGTAACCCCACACCGTATAGCGGACAGAGCAGCTTCGGGAAGAGACAGCATGGTAGCGGGAAGGGCGGACACGAACCCAAGACGCTGGAGGAACATAAAGGGCTTGGTGCTCATAAGGCGTGAACTGTTTACCACGGTGACTATCACGATGTGAGGTTCGTTAAATTGAGTAGGGCGGGGGAATGGAGTCCATGATATATTAGGATGACAATATAAGTTGCGATGGATTATGAGGTCAATGAAGTTCCTTCACGGTCTCACGTTTTCAGTCTCCTTTTCTCCTTCATTTTCTGGCTCCAGCGTCCGCGATCCTCTAAGTGCGTCCCACGCATGGCTCGTGATTCCTCCACGAAATGGTGGCGTCGGTATTGGCGCAAATGGCGCCACCTGTGGGAGCTGTATGTTTATGCATACTATTGAAGTATGGCATGATAAATGCAGCGTAGTATGACAATTTCCAATCCACCTGCCTAGTATTTGCAAAGGAAGCTTTCTCGGGACTGGAGTTCAATATAGGAATCGGAGACTCACCACAAACTCCGGTGCTTGCCGTGACTCTTAAGGCCGTGTCTCGAGCTTTCCTTGAACAAGACTGCCGAGAGACTTGCGACCTGAGGAGACTGCCCTGAGGACAGCTAAACATTCGCACGTGATTGGCTTTCACAGAAGGTGGGACGGGCGAGGTTGACGTCATCGACCCTGGAGCTTTCCCCAGACATTCGAAGGTTCGCAGCACAAGTTCGCGGGCCATTCAAACGCTCTTAGAAGTCAATCCCCAGATTCGAGAGCTTAAAACACACGGCTCCCATCGCCGATGAGAAATACGCAGGCCTATCAGAAATACTGAGTCTTCCTTTCCCGGTTGTGGAACCCGAGTGCCGGCTGTGTAGATGCCAGACCCCTTTTGGCTGCGTCTCAACCATATTCAGTGAGATCAATGCGTCTGCAATGACTTGCGAAGAAACCTCGTGTAGCTAGATAATCGACTGGTCGGGTGATCTTGCAATCGACCATTAGATCAAACAGAGGAGGGGCCTGCTATTCCATGAAGGGTATCGTCACTTCGCCATCAGACGGCCATCCGTGCAACCGCGCTCAACGGTAGAGATAAAGCCGGCTCTTTCAATGTCCTCCGCTCAACAATTCCTCCGTTTTTGATCAGGAGCTTCCGGTGGGCAATCGAGGAGAAAAAGGTCTCATATAGAGTGCTTTTCTCTCGTTTGAGGTTTGGCGCAAGTAACCCCCAGCTCCTTCCCTCGAGAACCAGGTTCATTTCCCCGCCACCCACTTTCGGCCGTCCCTCCTCCGCCATCCAAGGCACGAACGAGCTCTCGAGAGTCACATACGTCGTCGCTGGGCAGAAATAGGTTCTTCGTCTCCGTCTCCTAAGTCCACCTCATATCTTGCTTGATCGTGGTATTACTTGACTTCCTCACCTCTCTTCAGCTTTCATTCCATCCGGGGTGTGAGGAAGCTAGCCACAATGGCGAGTGAGGAAAACGACCAGGATCCTCCTAGGCGCGACGTTCGCAACCACATCTTGTTCGAGATTGCGACAGAAGTTGCGAACCGGGTTGGAGGTATTTATTCTGTTTTGAAGTCCAAAGCTCCCGTCACCACCGCTGAGTATGGCGAGCGCTACACTTTGATCGGCCCGTTGAACCGCAACTCCGCCGCCGTGGAGGTTGAAGAGCTCTCACCATCGAACCCAGCCATGAGCGAAACGATACAGTCCATGAGAGAGCGCGGTATCGAAATCGTCTACGGTCGCTGGCTCATTGAAGGTGCTCCGCGGGTACTGCTCCTTGATACAGGCACAGGGTACAAATATCTCGATGAATGGAAGGGCGACCTCTGGAATACTGCTGGGATTCCCTCACCGTCTGCGGACGATGAGACAAATGAAGCAATTGTCTTTGGATATTTGGTGGCGTGGTTCCTGGGTGAGGTACGTCTTCTGCCAGGACTGCTGGAAGTCGTTGGCTCGTTGACTTGCTGACTGACTGTAGTACATCGCACATGAGCGCCGTCGCGCAGTAGTAGCTCACTTCCATGAGTGGCTTGCTGGTGTTGCTCTTCCTTTGACCAAGAAACGGCATATGGACTTGACAACCATCTTCACCACCCATGCAACCCTGCTTGGGCGGTATCTCTGTGCTGGATCCGTCGACTTCTACAATAACCTGCAGCACTTTGATGTGGATGCGGAAGCAGGCAAGCGAGGGATATACCACAGGTACTGCATCGAACGGGCCGCCGCCCATACGGCAGATGTTTTCACTACTGTCTCTCACATTACGGCCTTTGAGAGCGAACATCTCCTCAAGCGCAAACCGGATGGTGTCCTTCCAAATGGGCTGAATGTCAAGAAGTTCTCGGCCGTTCATGAGTTCCAAAACCTACACTCCCAGTCGAAAGAGAAGATCAACGAGTTCGTCCGCGGACATTTCTATGGCCATAACGACTTTGACCTCGACAATACGCTCTACGTGTTCACATCCGGCCGATATGAGTTCCGGAACAAAGGCGTCGACATGTTTATAGAGGGCCTTGCCCGTCTTAACCACCGCTTAAAATCCAGCGGATCTAAAGTAACCATCGTTGCGTTTATTATCATGCCGGCACAGACCTCGTCTCTGACGGTCGAATCGCTGAAAGGCCAGGCGGTCGTCAAGTCTCTTCGAGAGACCATCGAGATGATTGAGAAGGGGATTGGAAAGCGGATATATGAGAGGTGCCTATCGTGGAAAGAAGGCGATAATATGCCAGATGAGAAAGATTTGATTACAAGTCAGGACCGTGTCCTTCTGCGACGTCGACTGTTTGCCATGAAGCGGCACACTCTCCCTCCTATTGTCACGCACAACATGGTCAACGACCACGAGGATCCGATCCTCAATCAGATTCGTCGCGTCCAACTATTCAACCAGTCGTCGGACAGGGTGAAGATTGTCTTCCACCCAGAGTTCCTCAATTCTTCCAATCCCGTGCTACCTCTCGACTACGATGACTTTGTTCGAGGCACACATCTCGGGGTCTTCCCATCTTATTACGAACCTTGGGGCTACACTCCTGCGGAGTGTACCGTGATGGGCGTTCCAAGTATCACGACAAATCTCTCAGGATTTGGATGCTACATGGAAGAGTTGATCGAAAACTCTTCCGACTACGGCATCTATATCGTGGATCGTCGGATGAAAGGTGTAGATGACTCGGTTAACCAGCTGACGGAATTTATGTATAACTTTACCCTAAAGAGCCGACGTCAGCGGATCAACCAGCGTAACCGCACGGAGCGTCTTAGTGACCTTTTGGACTGGAAGCGTATGGGCTTGGAATACGTCAAAGCCCGACAATTAGCCCTGAGAAGAGGTAATTATTCTGATCGCTGTGACAAATTCGTGTGCTGACTATAACCCAGCCTATCCCACTTCCTTCGAAGGGTCTGAGGACTACCTCGATATTATAGGTGGAACTGAGCAGAAGATATCGAGGCCTTTGTCTGTTCCTGGGTCACCACGAGATCGGTCGGGGATGATGACTCCAGGCGACTTTGCATCACTCCAGGAAGTTAAGGAAGGCCTGTTGACGGAAGACTACGTTGCTTGGCGGCTTCCGTAAGTCTCCACGGGACACTCCTTGAAGAGTCACTCTAGCTAATGAGCCGATCCTAGAACGAGCGAGGAGGACGACCCTGAGGAGCAATTCTTCCCATTGACCCTGCGGACCAAGAAGTCAGATCGACCATCCTCTCCTCTAGACCGGATATCTGTGAACGGTGGTCAATGACCAAAATTTGAGACATAGTTTTCTGCTTCGCTTGTCTGTGATCTGGCCATTGGCACATCCTGTACTGCTTAGTTATTATATCTCGATGACCTGTTGATATTTTTGATCATCGCCTGAGTTCCAGTTCGCCGTTGAGCATATCCGTAAATGTACCTATTCTTTCTCCAGTTGACACGATTTAACTCACCAGGCATGATTGTTTCCACTACTTCGAGTAGCTCGCCCCTGCTTGGGTTCAACGAAGATGGGTCGTCCACAGCTGCAAGTAAACCCGTGAAGAACCCAATGTCAACAGCAGATGGATCTTGAATCTTGATCGTGGCACCAAGAAGATCCCCACACTTGCGGATACCGGATTGCAGTCATCCGGAGTGTTCGGCGGGTCAATCAGCCAACGCAATGATGAAAGCTTCGAGCTCCATCCGAACAGGTTCCAGCCGGACTCTTTTCCAATGAGATGCGGCAATCAATTTTGAGAGTTTCCGGTGAACCCCCCAAGCTCTGGATCCCGTGATCAGCGGGGTATTTATGGACCCTCCCTCTGCCCCTCTTTCCCACGCTGTTTCTCTTCTCTCTCTCACTGCTTTCGCGTCAATTGCAATTCGACTTCCGTTTCTCTCTTATTTAAAACACCATCGACACAAATTCGATATCCGGTACGGCCACCATGGGGCGACGCTGTCAGGAGCGATCAATCTCTGGCTCCTTCGCTAAGGGTTCATACGGGTCAAGGTATCGTACAAAGTATAATAACAGTCACTGCATCCGCATGACAGGTGTTCGGCTCGGGGTCTTGCTATCCGGTTCTGGCGAAGTCGGGCAGACGATGGCAAAATCCCGGCCGTTCTGAGATTATACTGTCACAACTTGATCTAGATAATACTAGCGAAAGGACATGCGTTGCATTGATTGCTCCCTCCCCCTTCCAATTCTTTAAGAGAAGAGGGCGTAGTCTCTCATGCTGACGCTTTCCAGTCACTCAGTTGAGTTGAACCAGTGCCAAGATGTCCACTGACAAGATCACTTTCCTGACAAACTGGTATGGAGCGGCTTGATTGCTCTACCTTTGCACTGTTTTGAGCAGAGAATAGTGGCTAAGATGTTAGGCACGCGACCCCGTACCACGCCCCCCTGTACTTGGCCCAGAGCAAGGGATTCTTCAAGGATGAAGGCCTCAAGGTTGCTTTGCTGGAGCCCAATGACCCCTCCGATGTCACGGAGATCATTGGCAGCGGCAAGGTTGACATGGGCTTCAAGGCTATGATCCATACACTTGCTGTATTACCCCCTGCGGAAGATAACCAGGACGACCATCCTAACAGCGTACAGGCCAAAGCCCGTAACTTCCCTGTCACCTCGATCGGCTCCTTGCTTGACGAGCCTTTCACCGGTGTTGTCTACCTCAAGGACAGCGGAATCACGGAGGACTTCCGCTCCCTGAAGGGCAAGAGAATCGGCTATGTCGGTGAGTTTGGAAAGGTATGTTACCAAAAGCACTTCAGAAAACTTTATCCCAATCGTGCCCTAATGCCCGCTTTGTAGATCCAAATCGACGAACTCACAAAATACTACGGCATGACGGCGGACGACTACACTGCCGTTCGCTGCGGTATGAATGTTACGAAGGCCATAATAAACGGCACCATCGATGCTGGCATTGGCCTCGAAAATGTGCAAATGGTTGAATTGGCTGAATGGCTCGCAACCCAAAACCGTCCCCGCACGGACGTCCAAATGCTCCGCATCGATCAGCTCGCTGAACTGGGCTGCTGCTGCTTCTGCTCGATCCTGTACATCGCAAATGACGCTTTCATCGCTGCCAACCCCGAGAAGATCGGCAAGTTCATGAACGCCGTCAAGCGCGCAACGGACTTCGTCCTCGCCAACCCTGAGAAGGCATACGAGGAATACGTGGACATGAAACCTATCATGGGTACCGCGGTGAACCGGAAGATCTTCGAGCGATCTTTCGCATACTTCAGTCGGGATTTGAAGAACGTCCAGCGCGACTGGAATAAAGTTACAAACTATGGGAAGCGTCTGGGAATTCTCGATGCCGAGTTTGTGCCGAACTACACGAACAAGTTCCTTTCTTGGACGCTTGAGAAGGACTCGGCTGATCCGCTTGGTGACCAGCGGCGTATGGCTGAGCTGCAGCAACATGTTGCAGTTGAGGGCGGATTCCACCGTTTGGAGGCGGCTTCTGCTTAGTTTTGGCCTGTCTCGCGTCCCTGCAGGGAACCTGGCGTAATTGCCCTCACGAAGTATAGTCATCAACAGACTTATCCTAGTCCCTCTTTCACAGAAATATATTTGATGACACTACCACCTTACCCAAATTTCGTAGATGAAGTAAGATGAGATGTCAGATAAAAACAGAAACGAATCCAAATTCCGGGAGACTCCTATGAGGCTTCACCTATGCCGAGAAATTATATATATACATACACCTTAACACACTGTACAATGCTCGGCTGAATCAATATACCCACTTTGTAGATCCAATGTGCTATGTTCAAGAGGAGTTACTACTGTTTCGCCCTCTCCATACCCCCTATCCCACTACTCAAACTACTCAGAGCACTCGGTGTCCGGACAAAAACAGGCGTTAGCCTTGGATTCTCCAATGCCGAAACCTCCACATCATCGCCTTCATCGCTCTCAGTATCACTGACATGATGCAGCCCAGCCTCTTGCTCCTCAGTCGCGTAATATCCATCCAACTCACCATCATCTCGCCCATGTTTGAGTAAATATTGATACTGCCACCGCCGACGGAGACAGGGGCGAATGCAGCAGCGGCGGAAGAGGTATATGAGGAGGACGAGACCGAGAGTAACCCCAATCCCGGCGAAGAACGGTGCTGGAGAGCGTGACGGTGGGGCTGGGGGTAGGTCTTCGTCTGGGTCGGGTTGTGGAGTAAAGTTAGGGCCGTAGGGGAGGACCGCAGTTGTGCCAAGGACGGCCCCTGAGGCAGTTAGAGCGCGTAGGCGGAGGAACGGGTAGTTTGTTTCCGGGGGGATCTCGATGACAGTTTCGAAGCCAGATTTGGGCTTGCTGGTGATGACAGTGAAGAGTTTTTTTGGCTTGGACTTGTGATGCTCATCGTCGTCATCACCCTCGTCATCGCCCTCACCTTCGGCATCCCCATCGTCGTCCTCCTGGTCCCCGTCATCAGACTCAGGATCACCGGTATAATCATAATTGGATTTGTGGTTAGGGTCAGGTAAAGCAACACCCGCGCCCTCGAGAACCCACGTTACAACTCCCGTGGCACCATTCCAACTAACAGCTGCTTTGGAGCCGACTATCTCAAAATCCGGCGTTGTAGATGGGTGTCCTTTCCATGAATGCTTGAACACACGATATGAGGCCGGGTTGCCAGACCCAAAGTGGTTCCTAGGACCAAACTCGGCGTGACACCGAAGGGCCCCCCCATCGTATTCGGTCCAGGCTGCGCCGTTGAGACCATAGGAGAGGAGAACGTTCCCGTTATCGAGGACTTGCACCGAGCCTTGGGATTGTGCTTGAGCTTGTGGGACTACCAGATGGCGTTTGTGGGCAGGGTATTCGTGACGGATCTTGACAGTCATGTTGGACTGATCGACGTCGAGGTAGAGGCCCCGGTTTGTCTGGTCCTTCGGGGACGCGTTGTCAAATAGCGTGAGAGCGGTGCCGTTATCATGGAAGCGGGCATGGTGCGGCCAGGAGAAGGTTGAAGCGGAATTAGAGGAGAGGTCCTTGAAGTCGCTATGCTTTCCCCCCAGGCGCCATATGATATCGCCCGTGGTGCCATTGATATACATGAGGTGGTCGATGTAGAGTGCTGTGACGAGGAAATTGCCCATATCATCTTTATCAACGCTGTTGATGTGGAAGAAATCCCATGCGGTCTCGTAACTTTCGCCCGCGAAGTTGCGAGATTGGTTGACTTCAGTGAAATTGACATGCTCCGACGCACGCCACTCGAAGATGACCTTGTTCGTCTCAACATCCACCTCAATGAATCTTCCGTCCCAAACCCATCCCCTCCGCGTCCCGTTGACTGACTGTAGATCGGCGCCCACAATATCGTAAACCGTGAAGAGGGCTGTTTCGTCACGCGTAATTTGGAACTCGTGCAGGTCGGCGGAGCGGCCCTTGGGCCCACGGATTTTATACACTTCCTTGTACGACGAATCGAGCTACTTCAAATTAGTCCAAAGTACTTTGAGTGTTCTTGAGAAGGGACGTGGAGAACTTTACCATATAAATAACGCCATCCCCATGTCCGTCGACTTGGTCGTCGCCCGCCCAGAAAGTGAGATAATCCTCTCCTTTGTAGGTGTTGACATCTAGATTGTATACCGGCACGTCATCGAACGGCGTCGTCCACACAAGCTCTCCATCTTGATCAAGGATTGTTGGTCCACGTGCGGCCATGCCTTCGCCCCGTACGCTGAGGAATGTGTACCGGCCATCCTTGCATCCGGTACCGTTGGAGACGATATCCACGGACGGGCTGACAATAGCGGTAGAGTAATATCCCTTCGTTGAAGGCCACGGCTGGACGACGTCATCGAGCTGGTGATAGGGGATTTCGGCCAGAGCGAAGTTCAGCAGAGTTGCGGAGAGGAAGAGTGGGCGCCACATCGTGGAAGGCAGAAGGTTTAACGGTCGACCTATGAGCGGAACGAAAACATTCGCTTTTATCGGCTCAGAGTCTTGGTCTGCATGTTGGCGAAGAAGGAGGGGGTGAAGGGAAGAAGACAAGCCGAGACAAGAAGCTTGAAGGGTCAGAAATTGCAATCGCTCCGTATTTGTTTGAGATGTCCCGGACAGGGCCTGGGAACCCAAGACGGCGATCGACACGCACGGAGCCAGTGAGCGAGCGCGTTCCTGGTCGAAGGATTGCGGGCGTTGGAGTTTGAGACGTCGTCTGGGTCCGGGAGGGGCAGATCTTCGCCCACGAGTTTCAGGCTCAATGGACCCCAATTTTTACGATTGGAAGCTGGGGGACACCTGCGTCAGCGAACGGACTGATTCCCGTGCAGGGAACGCCATGCCATGCTCTCATTCGATTCTCTGCTACAAGGGATATCCAGTTGAGGTCGTCTAGATTACTTGCTGCGCTTGTAGATCTTGCTGAGGAAGGCTTCAAACACCCCCTTCTTCAGCCCTTGCGACTCGTCAACGGCCGCGATCCTGCTCTTGAGCTCGCCCACAATCTTTTCCTCATACTCTTTGTACACTGCCTCCAAATCCAGCTCCTTGAAGAGCTCCTTGACCTTGGCCTCGAGTTCACTCTCCTTGCGGCCATAGCAGGTATCCAGGAGCTTGCGCTGCTCAGCATTGCAGCGTTGAAGGGCCTGGTTTACCACCCAGGAGCACTTGTTATCCTGAATATCCGTTCCGATCTTTCCAATAAATTCCGGATCGCCGTACGCATCAAGATAATCGTCCTGAACCTGGAAGTACTGCCCGAGGGGGATGAGGATGTCGTGGGCCTGGCGAAGGTTCTCGGGGGTTGCAAGTTGCAAGTACAAGAGAGCGAGGGTGACCGGAAGGTAGAAGCTGTAGTATGCGGTCTTATAGGTGACGATGAACATGTACTTCTCCATAGAGAAGTTGTTGAGGTCGACCTTGTCTTCGGGCGCGGTGATCAGGTCGCAGAGCTGGCCCAGCTCGGTCTGCCAGGTGGTCTCGTGAAAAAGCTCAATGAAGTCCACATAGGCGGGGTGGGAGCGAAACTGCTTCTTGAGGATGACATAGATGCCGGACTCAAGGAGGAAAGCATCGTTGATGGCGATCAAGCCAACCCCTTGGTGTCGGTACCAGCAAGGCTGGCCGCGACGGGTGATCGAGCCGTCCATAAGATCATCGCCGACTAGGAAAAAGGCCTGAAGCAATTCGGTGAGCCATCCCAACGTAGCGAGATCCTTGTATTGCTCGTCAGACAGCGGCTTCTGCAGCAGCGCCACGCCAGTGTCAGGAACAGAGAGGCCGCGGTTGAGTTTTCCCCCGGGAACGTTGGTGTTGAGGGACTATGGAGAATTCCAGAGGCATTAGCGTCTTTCGAATGGTCAAAAAGAGTTTATTTGGGTAATACTACCTTTTCAAACCATTCAAGAGCATTTTGGGGCAGATTGTACTTCTTCGCATGGTCCAGCATCTCCTGGGCCAGCGAAGGGAAGACCGCCTCGAAGGCAGCGCGACCTGAGGACATTGCAGGGTGGAAAAAGAAAGATCACGGACACAAACAGACGAATTTGACTCGATACTGGAAGTTCAGCGACACTTGACTAGCAAACAATCACCGGCAGTTCCTTGAACGGGGGTCGGTGTAATATCCAAACTCCCCTCGGTTTGCACTGTTTGTCTCGTCTTTTCCTCTCTGCAGCTGTTGTTGACAACCCTCAGAATACCTCTCCGTCAGCGATTATTTCGTTCGAGATTACAGGCGTCTCCTAATTGCCCCATCAGTTTATTACCCTACACGTGCCAATTGATTGACACGGGCTGCGCCGCGCGGAAGAGGGTTTGACCCCCAGACGATGCTTCACCTGCTTGTCTGACGACCCGAAAAGAACCTACCAGCAGCATCACTTCCAGTGTGATACGCGTGAGGTGGAGGGTAACTGTAGTCTCTTCAAGGCTCAGCAATGGCCGCCAATTTCACAGAAGAGAACATAAGGGAGCTCAAATATCGGCTTGAAGATGCAGCTATTAAATGCTCTGAGCGGTGTCTCTATCAGTCGGCCAAGTGGTATGGCTAAGTCTTAAGCCAGTCTTCACATTCTCCTGGCTACATGGCTAATTGAAATGTCAGGGCGGCCGAAATGCTCGATTCTATCATCCAAAGCGACGGGTATGACACAGATCCCAACTCCCCAATGGACATAACGGATCCACCGACAAGCACGCCGAACCCCTATCTCCCAACGCGAGATACATTGGAAGCCGTACTTGAAGCTCAGGAAGCGCACAAATACCTCTTAGCGAAGTCATACTTTGATACCCGTGAATATGACCGGTGTGCCTCAGTGTTCCTCCCGCCAACAATCCCGCCTATCTCACTATCTACATCCTCGCCGAACCCGAACCCTTCTCAGAGCAGACTGTCGTTGACGCCACAGAAGGGAAAGTCGAAAGCGTCGTCATTTTCTGGAGTAAAGGAGAGTCGTGCGACAAGAAATCCATACCCGAAACTGAGTCAAAAATCGTTATTCCTAGCTCTCTATGCTAAGTACCTAGCTGGAGAAAAACGGAGAAATGAAGAGACAGAAATGGTCCTGGGGCCGGCCGACGGAGGCGCAACCGTCAATCGAGAGCTTCCTGACTTGGCTCGGGGGCTAGAAGGATGGTTCGCAGAGCATCGAGAGAAGGGTGCCGAAGATCGCAATCAAGGATGGCTTGAATACCTGTATGGAGTTATTCTCATCAAAGGGAGGAACGAAGAAGAGGCCAAGAAATGGCTGATAAGAAGCATTCATCTAAACCCCTTCCACTGGGGCGCCTGGCAGGAATTGAATGACCTTCTTGCAAGCACCGAAGACGTACGAAAACCCGTTTTTGGAAGTCCGTCGACTTGACTAATGCCGCATAGTTGAAACAAGTTGTCGACCACCTACCTCAGAACATCATGACCCTTATATTTCACGTTCATTGCAGCCAGGAGCTGTACCAAGCTACCGAAGACACCTACCAAGCCCTCTCCGAGCTCGAAACAATTTTCCCGACAAGCGCCTTCCTTAAGACACAGAGGGCCCTACTCTATTACCACTCCAAAGGTATACTCGGCCTTGTTCGGATTTGTGAAGCTGGCTAACGTCTCGGTAGACTTCGAAGAAGCATCCCATATATTCACCGACATCCTAATCACATCTCCCCACCGCCTCGACAGCCTCGACCACTACTCAAATATCCTATACGTTATGGGCGCCCGGCCCCAACTAGCGTTTGTGGCTCAAGTCGCAACCGCCACCGACAAATTCCGCCCAGAGACATGTTGTGTGGTAGGAAACTACTACTCTTTGAAATCTGAGCACGAAAAAGCAGTTATGTACTTCCGTCGAGCTCTAACTTTAGACCGTAGCTTCCTTTCCGCCTGGACGCTGATGGGCCACGAATATATTGAGATGAAAAACACCCACGCAGCCATCGAATCCTACCGTCGTGCTGTCGACGTCAACCGCAAGGACTACCGTGCTTGGTACGGGCTCGGCCAGGCCTACGAAGTCCTTGATATGTCCTTTTACGCTTTATTCTACTACCAACGCGCCGCTGCACTACGACCGTACGATCCCAAAATGTGGCAGGCCGTTGGATCCTGTTACGCGAAGATGGGCCGTATCGAGCAGAGTATCAAGGCTCTGAAGCGGGCACTAGTCGCGGGCTCATACTACGCTGATGATCCCTCGCAACAAACAGGAGGCACTGCACACGGCCGCAAAATTCTCGATCCGGAAACGCTACATCAGATCGCGACGCTCTACGAGCGCCTCGGTGATGAAGAGGAAGCGGCCACTTATATGGAACTCACTCTCCAACAAGAAACAGGCGGACAGCCGAATCTAGACGATGAGTCTGACGCCTCGGATAGTGAAAATGGCGATGATCAATACACATCAGCGACGGGGGGGCATCGTCAAGGCGCGCGGGGACTCCAGAACGATGAGGAAGAAGAGACATGGCATGGTACAGGGCCAACAGCTACAACTTCCAAGGCACGGTTGTGGCTGGCCAGGTGGTCGTTGCGTCATGGCGACTTGGAACGTGCGGACCACCTAGCTGGGGAACTGTGTCAGGATGGAGTGGAAGTAGAGGAGGCCAAGGCGTTGATGAGGGATGTTCGGGCAAGGAGGGAGGCCGGTGAATGAGTCTATCCTGCCTCATCTTCTCTTCCGTTCCTCCCTACTCCCCCCACTCGGTTGTTTTCTAATAATGATTAGTCGTTGAAGCAAGCTCGGTGTCGCGGCGTTGTATTATATTGTTGAAAGACACTACATGACCGGAAATGGCGATAATGGTCAGGAAAAATATTGTACCAGCTAAGTTCTAAACCAATCCTCTGAAATTACACGCCGAAAGGCTATGTTGCGATTCCAAGGGATATAACCAGAACTATGCCTTCGAGCATTCATTGTGAATATCCCATAAAGAGGGTTAGTCTCCCCCCAGAAGTAAGAGCTCCCTTCTGTCGAATGATATCCTGAGCTTGGGTACACAAATATGGGTCAGAAACGCGCTCGAACGCTGATGATTTGGAGAGTCATTCACAGGAGAGCCCAGAATCTCGTCAGTAGAAGTCCCAGAGCAGGCGTCAGACTCCCAAGCTATACAGGCATAAAAATAATCTCGGCTAAGTTTCTCCCACGTCTTACGCAGGCAGAACTTGGTGTCCCTTGGGCTAACGTCGAGCCGAAGGAATTCTGAGCTGAGAAGGTAGATACGGCCCCATGAGGAGTAGTTTGAAACGGGTACACCCATGCTTTGTGTAAGCCGGCGGCTCAAGTCAAGGAGCCTTGTGGCCAACGAAGTCCCAGCATCGTCTTCAAATATGATTCCTACGGAGACCGTCGCACTGTTGGATTTTTCCAAAAGCGACGTATGGTCCTCCGTTTTGAGCATGAGAAGGAATTCGTCACACGTGCGAGCGATGTTTGCTAAGCCAGTAAATTTTTCTCGGTACTGTTCGAAGAGGATTTCTGAGGTGATATATATCGGAGCTGTGGAGAGGGGAGAGTTGATATCCTCACAGTCAATCGTGGGCGTGTTATGAGGAATAACGCTCCGATTGTGAGTGGTACTGCTGCGGCGGCTCCTATTGGCCTCTCTCGTTTCCTGGCAGTCCGCAGAGCAATCATACTTTGGGGCCATGATATTCAGGTTGGCAAATATGCGAGCCTCCTTGATCGCCTCCGAGCCGTCGCCGCCATTGCATGGCTCGGATACCCACTGCGATGCTTTCCTTTTCCTGCATATCCCATGCGACGAATTGTTTCCGTTACATGCTAGGATCCTTGCGTCAACTTCCGGCAAGTTGATTGACGAACCGGTGGTAGCGCGATCGACATAGATGGGAATAGCATCCGCAGTAGTGATAGGCTCGCGTTTGTTTTGGCCTTCTTGCGAGGCTCGACCTGAGCATTCGGGGCGAGAAGTGGGTACAAACGAATGCTCTTTGGCTCGAACCTCCGTGAAGGTGCTCGGTATACACGGGATAGGGGAGCTAGCAGGGGATATGCTTTGTGATTGAGTCGGAAGATAGCCCGGAATCGCTGTGCTTGAGTTCGCCCACGCTTGCCCCTCCTCGACAAGCTCCTCGGGAGGAACCGATATCGCGCCTTCCGCGAGGAGTTGTAGTTCTTGAAATGACACCACATCTTCCAGGGACCGATCCGTGTGGATCTTCAAAATTCTAGGAAAGCGCAACGTGTAGTACCTGGTGCCTGACGGTTTCTCAAACCCACTTCCCAGCATTTCAACAACGAACGGCGTCTTGAAAATGACATCCATTTCCGGAATACCCGGTCTTCCATATTCAATGTCCATTTTATGATTCGAATCCCGGCTGCGAGCGCGGTATTTGCCAAGATTGTTGAGCGTTTGCATAGTAACCTCGCTCATGCAGTGGCGGTCAATCATATCTACGACGAGAAATCTGGGATGCGAAGCGGCCTGGAGAAGAGCATTCTTATTTTGGAGGCAGCCAACGAAAAAGTGCGTCAACGACACTTTGTTCGCTCCCTCGAGACACGCGGCGTGTCGGGCGTTGTATGCTGCCCCAATCAATGCCAGATCTATTGTGTCACCCAATCCTGGGATATAATCCTTTTTGAGCTTGATCCAACAACCAACGTAGCTCTGCTCCGCATCAAGCAAGATGGGGAAGTATGGGTCCTCGCATCCTTTCAGGACAAAGCCTTCCCACCGTTTGGCAATTGCCATGGAAAAGAGCGACTCGAGCCGAGACTGGCCATCCGAGCGGGAAAAGTCAATAACTCTTTGCTCAGCAATGTCAGCAAGCCCAGGGATTACTTGCACGGTGCTTTTTAACAGCAATCGCCTTTGTCGATGGGGTTTCCTCAAACAGACGTGGTCGTCAAGCAATAGAATATCGAAGAACACAATCATCAAATGTTCATACGGTTGTGGTCTGTTCGAATTAGTATTATTGCACAGCTAGTACCGGAGTGGAACTGACGGAGAATCACTTTCTGTTCCGATAAAAGTACCAGACCGAGGAATAAATTTACGTAGCTTGTGAAACCGCATAATTTTCTGATGCTCGTCACTCCAGACAAGCAGCTCACCCTCTAGAACGCAATGGTTCGAGAACTTGCAGCCCGGCCGATTAATTCTCAAAGAATCTTTAATCGCTTGATGGATACCAGATCTGTCTGTCGTGGAATCCCTGCCGCTCTTAGAAAAGATCTGGATGGAATTTGGGTGTTTTGAGAGATCAATATGGATTTGACAATATTCGCCATCGTATTTCCTCTCAACACTCATTCTTCGTTGACCGATCATTCTGCAACAATGCTTCATGCTCCGCGCCTTGTAGTACTCCGGTCGCCCGATCTTAACTCCGACTTTAGGAATGAGATGATGTAGCGCGATCTGGCTGAGATCCTTTGCGAGGCCGGGCTCAGGTCGAGGAGGAAAATGACTGATTGGCGTGGAGGAGAGCAGCTTCACGGCCGCTTCAAAGGAATCCTGGAAGAGAAGTAGATGAGGAAGTAGAAAATGGAAACTTCTCAGGGTTAACTTTTCTGGTATGATATCGGAGAAGTGAGTTTTGAGGATCATTCGAGTCAGCCATTTGGCGTCCCTACTACTGAGACGTCGGTAGAGCGGAGAGAGCATCTCCTCCACATCAACCGCCAAACATTGCCTTCGCACCTGGGGTCCGGAAAATCGACACCGAGAAGCGATCTGATTCAGTGCATAATCGACATCTTCCACAGTGACCTCTTGATCACTGACGATATGGTTCTCCGCTTGCCGCATAACATCCTCCACGCACTGGCCAAGGTCTGCACCGCCGGATATACGCCATCTCTCAAGCTCTTCTCGCCGGGAAGACCCAAGGAGCAAGCACCGGCCGATAACTCTGGCTAGGCTGGTATCTTGCAGCCAATATACCCGATCTGTGCGTTTCTCTGGAAACATGCATGAGAGAAGTGCGAGTTGATCAGTATCTGGGGCACGGAGCCGTCTGTCATGCTGGGCAAACCACTGCGAAACAACTCGGGCATCTGGGTTCCGGCTTCTCGCCTGAGTAGTCGCTTTCAAAACCTTGTTGTCCTCGAGAGATGAAAGCAGATCACAGAGGATCGGGAACTTGAACCCCATATATAGGAGGTTTTAGATGCCTGTCGAATGGAGACACCTTTTCAGCTTCGCACAAGCTCTCATTGAAAAGGATGAAACCGAAGCAGGCATCCGATACGCCCGTTGCAGTGCAGTCCATCTGAGACGGAGACCGTCCAACTGAGAAAAGAGACCCGGTGGAAAGTGCGACACGTGAACGCGTCCATGGTTCACGATAGCACGTGATGCAATTTACTGGTTGTAGAACTTGGCAAGCGAGGACTGCAGACAGTGTTTTCAGGAAGATTTGTATCTTCTAATTTGCTTGTCGTATAGTCGTTCTAGATAGAATACATAGGGTGGGTTAGAATTCCCGACCAGTGCGCTCAACCATCGATTCCCAGACAGAGGTATAAAATGTGAACGGATACCAGCCAACGCCAGGTTTTGGTCACGATGTAAAAGAAGTAAGCATGAAGATAAATGAAGTATTGAGCTGAGCACAAGGCAAAAAGTGACTTCCTTAGAGGATGCCTTGCTTCTGAAGACTAATATGGTGTTAGCAAATGCGCCGTGAGGGTTGTTAGGGGAGCGTACTCTAGATAAATCCTCTCTGGCATCACATTGCCCTCAGCATCTTCCATCTGTACCACATTGTCCTTAAGTTCTCTGTCCTTCTTGCGGTCATGCTCCAGTTTCTCCCAGAGTCGAATAGCGTCGTCTATTTTCGTAATTTCGCGGAAGAGATTGGTGTTTGATGTGATACCCAAGCACTTCAATCCGAAAATGTGCAGGGCTTCAGAGAAATGCTTGTCGAATGCACGGCGACCCATATACACGTAGTTTCCGCAAATCTCACAGGAATATTCAACTCCTAACCCATGCAGTTTGTAGAGCCAGTAGGGTATAGGCTTGCCGTCCCACGCGAGCGGAAGTTTGAGTGGATTGTAAATGCGGTCTTCGCCTTCCTCATCAGACTCGGCTGCGCGTTCGCCCCCAACATTCTCAGATTCCGCGAGCATTGCCTCAAGCTCCATCTGACGCTCCCGTTCTGTCATACCTTGCCGACGCTCAACATTGATCTTTGTCGCTTGACGCTCACTGTCAAGAGCTTTCGCCAATGAGCGGACCCGATGCTCACGTTCAGCTACCGCTCGCTCTTTCAAGCGATGGGATCTAGATGCGCCATTACTTGCCAATGACGCAGGTCGTTCAGCGGAATCACCAGCAGTCTTGCGAGCCTCGGCGGCTCGAATATGTTTCTTACCCGTCAGATGATTCTTGTAGACGTTCTCGTTCTTGAACTCCTTTTCACAGTCAGCACACCAAACCCCCTCCCCAGAGCCTTCGGTTTGAGGACCCAAAGCACCGTTGACGGAGCTCTCTTCCGACCACCCGGGAACCTCGTTTGCTGACCACTGCATTTCGAATTCATCATCAAAACTTGCGAAGAGCTTATCCAGATCTTGCAAGGGTCGGGATTTTCTGATAAATTCTTCGAGGTAGTTCGCAAGGCCTCCAGCATACTGGAAATATTTGTCCGAGAGCTTATTGCTTCGTTTGACCGGCAGTTGAGGGGGTGTGAAAGCATCGAATATGTCAAGATACTGTATATAAGGCAGCCTCTTAACTCCTGGTAAGTTCAGATACTCCTCGTGTAGCCTTGTGAGGTCGAGAAACTGCCCATAACCTTCTTCGCCCGTAAACATAGTGTCGATCTCCATCCCGATCGGTTCGCCCTCTCCTGGTTGGCGCCGCTTGTATGCGCGCTCGAGGTTTTCCACAGGTTCATTAGGATATCGCTTGTGAAAGTCTTTAACCTCATCTAGTCGCTTGTAGAATTCTTCGAATTGGTCTCCCGTGGAGAGGGCGTGAATCTCCTTCTCGCGTTCGCCATCTGTACTTTTGTATATTTCGAGTAATCTCTTGGACTGTTCATCGACGCGATTGAGGAAATGAGCTATCTCATGGTCTCGAGACAGACGTTCACGGATCTACGCAAAATTCCATTTATTAGCAACGGGCAGGGAGAAAAACTGCAAGGTCAACTCACGTTACGGGGCTCTTCAGCAACACGGTCCGCAATCGCCTGCTCCAGCCTCTCCAAGTCTTCGTGAATAAATCTTTGATCTTCGAGCACCATTCTGATCCCGAAAAGCCCAAACCGGATTCCGTCACGAAAGTTGGACTGGGGAGATTGGAGACATCCACTCAAGAACCTCGCGCCTCACGTGACGCAGGCGGTGGCG
The DNA here is from genome assembly GCF_044049455.1 of Aspergillus lucknowensis. Lineage (NCBI taxonomy): Eukaryota > Fungi > Ascomycota > Eurotiomycetes > Eurotiales > Aspergillaceae > Aspergillus > Aspergillus lucknowensis. The sequence continues at coordinate 75,474 of NW_027263598.1, read as the reverse complement.
GTTGAGGTGGACGGAAAAGTCGCGCGGGAAGACTTGAGCTTCGGTCAACCACCGTCCTTGAACAAGACACAACCCGGTATATCGACCTTCTCGGTCATTTGAACTATTATTCAAAATGGCGGACGGAATTGACAGGCGCGCCGACGGTAAGTCCCTGACCATTGGTTCTGGTGCCAGTGCTGAAGGCGCAAACAGACAAGATGGAGTTTAACACCTCCAAGGAGGTCACCGTTGCTCCCACCTTCGAGGATATGCACTTGAAGGAAAGCCTTCTCCGTGGTATCTACGCCTATGGCTACGAGTCACCATCAGCCGTTCAGTCGCGTGCGATCGTCCAGATTTGCAAGGGCCGGGATACCATTGCCCAAGCGCAATCTGGTACCGGTAAAACTGCGACCTTCTCGATTAGCGCTTTGCAGGTGATCGACACTGTCGTGCGCGAGACCCAAGGTATGCTGCTTATCGTTTATATTATATATCTTGATGTTCATGTATTACAGCCCTCGTCCTTTCCCCAACCCGCGAACTTGCGACCCAGATCCAGTCAGTCATCATGGCCCTCGGCGACTATATGAACGTTCAATGTCATGCCTGCATCGGAGGGACGAACATTGGCGAGGATATTCGGAAGCTGGATTATGGTCAACACGTCGTTTCAGGAACCCCGGGTCGTGTCGCCGATATGATCCGCCGACGTCACTTACGCACACGCCACATCAAGATGCTGGTGCTGGATGAAGCAGACGAACTTCTCAACCGTGGATTCCGTGAACAGATCTACGATGTTTACCGTTACCTGCCCCCAGCTACCCAGGTCGTCGTTGTTTCCGCTACCCTTCCCTACGATGTGCTTGACATGACCACCAAGTTCATGACGGATCCCGTTCGTGTACTTGTCAAGCGTGATGAGTTGACATTGGAAGGTATCAAACAATATTTCATTGCCGTTGAAAAGGAAGAGTGGAAATTCGATACCCTGTGCGATCTCTATGATACCCTCACCATTACACAAGCCGTTATCTTCTGCAACACGCGCCGAAAGGTCGACTGGCTCACAGACAAGATGCGCGAAGCCAACTTCACAGTATCCAGCATGCATGGAGAAATGCCCCAGAAAGAACGTGACAGCATTATGCAAGATTTTCGTCAGGGCAACTCCCGAGTCCTGATTTCTACCGACGTCTGGGCTCGTGGTATTGACGTCCAGCAAGTCTCTCTTGTTATCAACTATGACCTTCCCACCAATCGTGAAAATTACATCCACCGCATCGGCCGAAGCGGTCGATTTGGAAGGAAAGGTGTTGCAATCAACTTTGTCACGAGCGACGATGTGCGTATCCTGCGCGATATCGAATTGTACTACTCCACACAGATTGACGAGATGCCCATGAATGGTAAGTCTATGTCGTGATGCCGTCTAGCTTTTTTCCCATAATATTTCATAACTAACAAATGTTCAGTCGCCGATCTTCTTTCCTAGACTTCTGGGCCTTCTACCGACTGTGCTCGATATCGAACTCGACCGGCTCGTACCTTCCTCTCCCACCCAAGTGTTCCGAGGGAACCCAGTCATCATCTAATGGTCGCAGTATTTCAAGCATCTATCTCTCAATTTGCAATGCTTCCTTTAACCAGTATGTAAAAGTTGCGAAGGGAATGGACCCTTTTACTGTCCTCGATCTACCAAACGCCGCCTCACTGTGGACGAGGAGGAGAAAAAGGCAGAGTGGAGGAAATGGGAAATTAATCAAATTGGTTGGCCTCCCGCTCCCTCACATTGCTTTCAGACCGGGATTCTGACTCTACCTCAACTTCTAATAGTATTGGGACCATTAATGCCAACAACAGATATCACAGTGTTACCCACTGTTATTACGCAAGGGAAAATAGAGTTGGCAGGATCCCACTTCCTATATACCTACGTTTTAGCAATGAAACGATGTTGCAGTCTGCATGATTCCGCGACTCGTTAATTGCCCTTTCCCATGTTTTCGCAAAACCCACATTTTGCATTGAGACGACGAATCCACAGAACAGTAGTAGATCCCTCTCGTACAATACGTGGGCAATTCTCGAGCAGGTATGGGCGCATATTCTTCGTAAATTCCTAGAAAACCATGAAGGATAGGGCCATCCGTTTATATAGGCAGATAACCCGCTTATCCGGGCGGAGTCTAGTTTCATCGTATATCGGGCATCAAGCGCAAAAAAGCCCAACGAAAATAAAAGAACGGCCAACCCAGATTTCCACCAGCGTGACACCCAATGCACTCGTGGACTAAGTAGTTGAACCGCCTGGATCACCAAAAGACGTTGACTGTGTAAATATCAGATAATCCATGTATGGAATGGACAGAAATTTATTGATATGCAGCACCCATGAGATGGAAATACTGGAGTGGGAGATTCAACGCCCGAGAACGAATGCAAAATGGACAATCTGAGACCAAGAGGTTGGCGCCCGCGACCTGTATCGAGTAAACATCGAGCAACAATGCGTATATGCAGAAGGTCCAGCAAGGAGAAAAGAAGGCGAGGGAGTGAAAGGACGGAGCGGCAAGAACCGGAGCAAGGTATTCGAAAGCAAGTTCAATCTAAAAGCTTGATGTCGACCGCAAGGCGCTTGTCCGGGCGTAGTTATTTCCAGGTACTGTTCGTCGTTTGCTAGGCGTGCTGTTGAGGTGAGCATCGCTGGCTCGGCCCCAGCTAACGCTAAGTCAGTACATCTTCACGAAGTCATTAACTTCTGCATCGATACTTACATCTTGACTAAGCAGTCGTCGCCTGCAGAGGCAAACATGCCTGGGTCAGCAGGGTTCCACGATATGGCGTTTACACACCCCGACACGTGGCCTTCGAGGGTCTCAACCAGCGTTCCATTCTCTTTATGCCAAACGTAAATCCGAGAATCTATTAAATCGTTAGCGAGTCACAGGAGAGAAAGGGACTAAATACTCGCCTTCGCTGCCGCTGACGACAAAGTTCTCTGCAGCTCCCCCGAACGCGCTTCGGATGATAAACATGCTTTGTTTTTGGCCTTGGAAGCGGCGAACTATCTCTCTTGTCTCGATGTCAATCAGTTGGATTTGACATTCGGTCAGATTAACAAGCATATGCCGTGAATCTTTACTGACAACAATAGAAGTTGCCTTGCTCTTCAATGGAAGAATATACTCCTCCTCGTGGGTAATGAAGTTGAAGACGCGAAGTTTCCTCTCTACATCCACTGCAATGAGCCTTCGACCGTCGGGTGTGATAGCACAATCTTGGACCCGAAATCCTGTGGGCCACATATGGATAGGCTGGCCTCGTACGCTCCAGTGACATAGTTGGGAGGTTAAATCAAGAGAGGCTGTGACGAAAGATTCTCCATTAGGAGCCCAGACTGCAGCGGTCACGGGCTGTCGGTGGTGATTGATGGTCAGGAGGCAACGACCGGTCTGTAAGTATAATTAGGCCCAAGATCTGAGAGAGGTTTAGAAACAAGCAGCATACCTCGGTGCTCCAAACACGAGCGGTCCTATCTTGCGAGCATGTAATCAGTTTGGAATCGTCCGGACTCCAGACCGCATGAGCAACCCCAGCTTCGTGTTCCTGGAGTTTATGAATAACATCGAATGTACTTGTATCGTATATAATCACACTGTTGTCCCGGCCCGCTGTGACTAGCTTCGTACCGTCATGGGAGAATTGACAGTGCCAGACCTCATCAGAATGTTGCGTCAGCTCAAGCTTCGTGCCCAGAGGGAAGTCGTTCCGGTCGCACATGTGGTCTGAGTAAAGTGACGGTGACAGCGCTGTATTATGATACAAGCATTGATTAATTTGATTCTGTTTGACGTGGTCGAGTAAGGTTGCTAATCGATTATCTGGAATCATGACAGACGGCGAAATTGATTCTCCTAAAGGTCAGAAAGGAACAACAGTGATGGGAAAAGTGGTTTCGTAAAACTAACTTGACAGTTCGGAGAGCAGGCGCTCTCGGGATGAGCTGATGGGACCATCCCAACCGGCTTGATCGTGAAGATGCTCTGAGGGGCACATCAGAAGACTAGTCAGGGGCGTTAGCTTATATCTGAAAATCAGACAGAAACAAATAAAAGTGGACAAGTAAAAGTAGTTATACCTTGAAAGGCAATGTAGACGCTCAATATCATAATGTAAAGGTGTCAGTTCATGGCGAAGGACCATTAAGGCTGCTCCGAGATCCCGAGCGTCCAACAGCTCGAGAAACTTTTGCTGTCGGAGATAGAAAAGCATCTCGTTCCTGTCAGCATTTTCCACCAAGGCCAGCCGTTCTCTGCTTGTCGTTTCGTCCTCGCCATGAGCCCCCCCATATGGTTGGAACGACTGTACCAATATATGTTCCGCTTCGGACCACCGACCCTCAAGTACCGCACGTCTAAAGATAGCCACTGCCGGGCTCTCAAGTTGATAGCCGCTTTCCTTGCTTAATAACGCCGCCGACCCTCCGTAGCCAAGCTCGTAGAGACTCTGAATAAGGATTCGAGTAACCTCTTCACGATCATGCCCGAAATATGAGGATGCATTCGCCGGCAGCTTTTGTAAACCATCCATCTTCATCTCACCGTTCGAATTAGAATACGTTGATTGCCCGTTTAGAGTTCGGGAAAGCGCTACCTTCTGAGAAGGCGAAGCTACCGAGCTCTTGGGTGGTTGTGAGAGGTCATTTGCGTTCGAAACTCCATCTGGTCGCATAGTTGCCAGGCGCCTGCGCTTGGAGGAAGGAGGATATCCGGCTTCCGAGCCGCGAGATTCGTGGGTGTTTCGCTGCTGCTGCTGCACACTAGCCTCGCCTGCCGCCGTGTGACCTCTTGCACGACCGCTAGTTTCCTGGGAAGGGAAATCGGGCGTAATCGACGGACTGCGGCGGCGGCGGCGGTTGGTAGGGGTTGAGTACTCGACAGCGCCCAAACGACTGCTACTATGGACAGACTCCCGATCTGGTGACGATGGAAGACTATCCACAGAGGAATCGGCGCTTGAAATCGGCTCGGAGGATAGAGAAGGGTTCGGGTGATCGGGAGCCGCGGAGGAGGGCGTGTAAGGAGGGAGGCGGTTGGCCAGATCGAATATTTCAAGTCTGCCCTTTTCGCCTGGCTCTGGAGAAGAACCAGGAGAGCAGACCTATATCAGCGGTGGGTCACTGATGCCCGTGGAAGCTCAGTTCCCGTCCCTGAGCTCGGTTCAGATCAGGAGCCCTTCAATTCCTTACCTTCAAGGGTAGATAGTAAGAGTAGGTAGAAAAATTCAGCGCGAGGTTGTTGGTCGTAACTGGTTGGAAGGCGCGAGGGTGAAGACCTCCGAACCAACGGGCGGAGCGAGGTCTTATCGGGGCCCGACAGGAACTAAGAGGAAGGCGCCAAGCTCCACAGGTGACACCGTGAGTGGGTGAGGAGCGAGCTGGAGCTATAATAGAGGAAGCTGAAACCCAGAGATTCAGAGTGGCGTGCAAAGGAAGGTTGAGAGTGGCTGTGGATCCTGGTAAAGTTGAAAGAAGGCCTGAGAGTGAGAGACGGAGGTCGTCCAAGATGAAGCAATCGGCGGATGGTCTTAACTATTCTCCGTGGGGCGAGCGACCAACGAGCACGACGTTTTGAAGAACCTCGCCGAAAAGAGCGCCAGACCGCTTCAGAGGCCTTTGGCAGGCTCGTTTTGAAATAAAAGGACGGATTAAGGTTCGATCCCTCTGAAAAATTCCCCTTCCCTGTGGTTTTCGGCCCTGTCTTGAAGCCCCGGCTTGGAACCCATCAGCTACGCCATTATATCATCGTATTATATATCCACCAGCTCTGTATCGGCTTTACCTGGCCATCGACTCTGATTATTGTCTCTCGAGAGGCGTGAAATGTTTCAAAATTGATTTTACCTTGCCAAATCACTCTACATCTTCTGTCACTGCCGGACAACAAAGCAGAAACATGCCATCATCTGAATCAGGAACCCAAAGCTGTCGACGAGTTGACTGGCTGAGGGTGCGAGCCAGCCCCAACACAAAGGTATCATGACGCCATCAAGAGTCTACTGGGGGCTGCCGCGGCTATTCAAGGGGAGGGAGTGATACGCACTGCCTGAAATTGGCTCCTGAAGATCATATCAGCACAGCGAGGAATCATCATCTGGACTCGCTGTCACAGGGTCGGAATACTGGCTGGTCATCGAGGCGGCCCTCCACTGACTCAAGGATCGTGGGAGGATCCAGGGTCATTGACCTCAGGGCTGTGTGTCATGCTTACGTCCTGGATCTGGTGTTGGCTCGCTTTGCAAGGTCTCTTAGAGCGATAACAGATGGCCGTGCGTAGTCAAATCTCCCAGTTTCCTCTTGAGTCCGTGAGTTGACGACTGGAGTTTTGGCACAACCCAACCTTGTGTCGCACAGAAAATCAGTCGTGCGCTCCATTCGAACCCTAAGATGTTGAGTCTGCGAGTCCTCCGTCTTCTGTCGAACAAGCAACAGGAGACTGATTGCTCGGTCGGGGCTCATTGTCCACCTGCGCAGAGGTAACTTTCCGAAAGCCACAAGCAGCAACCACTAACGGCTTGGAATCAACTCCTCCAAGGATGTCTCGCAAACCAGGGCCAAGTCATCAGACTCAGAACCATGGGACAAACCGTGAACTAACCAGCTTTCTGACCTCACAATGATGCATCCAGCTAGCTCCCCCACATTGCCGTACCCCGCAAGCTATAAATTCTCGATCCATTCTCAGAATCTAGATCTCCGTTTTTTATCTACATCCGCGGAATTCTCACACTCCTACCGATAACCTTAAAAGAAAAGAATTATCCAGTTTCCACAATCCTCGATCAAATCAAAATGGGCTGCGGCTGCGGATCTGGCTCAACCTGTAACTGTACCGGGCCTGATAACTGTACCTGTGGTGAGAGCTGCCAATGCAAGGGATGCGGAGTATGTATTACCCTGTTAAGAGCTACCCTTTAAACTGGTGATCAGAATTATGGCTGGAATGGTACAAGGCTAATCGCGGTCCCAATGGTATAGAAGTAAACCGTAACCTTCACAGTCAGTTCCTGGGGCAGTTTATTAGGGCAGGGGAGGTGACTGGTGTTGACGACTCTCAGGAGGACATGGATTGGGATTTGCTGGGTGTGTATTTGAACAGGCTAGTCTTTGTTTAAAAATTGATATAAACTCGTCTATTTGAATTCTATTGCCCCCCTGGCTTGCTTTCCATCCCTACTTTCGTCAAAACCAGCCTTCCCTTACTTTCTCTGCAGTGCGGCCTTCGACGCCTGCAAAGCACCTGTAATGGTAAACGAGATACAAGGCGAGAGCAAATACATTACCTGCTACAAGTCAGTGCTGCTCGTACCCGTTCACATTTCTCGTCTCGTGGAAAGAGTGTATAGCGTACCGTCAACGTCTTCGCAATAGTCATATTCTGATTCTCGGTCACTTTCGCCAATTCAGCCAGACCCTGTATCACCAGCGCAGGAGGTCCCGCAGGCATAAGCATCATGCTGAACCACAGCACTGGGTCTGATCTGAGTAGTGAGGTCTTCTTCGCAAGTCCGTATATGATTGATATGCTTAGTCTGAACGCATCGTTAGCCTTTCAGCCTGCCGTCAAGGCCTATATATGCAGCGTAGGGGATGAAATAAGGTCGACTCACGCAGGCCAAATAACAAGTCTAATCATGAAAATCGTCAAAATCGCCTTGACACTCGGATTGCTCGAGCGACTGTTCCCGTCTCTCCCCAACTTCTCGAAGCTAAGCCCCAATTCGCAACCAACGATAAAAATTTGCAGAGTCGTGAAGAGCTTTCCGATATTCTTGATACTCGTGGTCAGCCAGGCGTTGAAAATTCCGCCATCCTCATAACTATCGAAGAACGCCTTATGCAGTTGCGGGACGAGCCCGAGAATTGCGCCTACAAGGGTACAGACGATCGCTACGTCCGCTATCGGCGTAAACAGTGCTGTCAAAACATGCCGTTTGATGCGCTTTGGAAAGACGTAGACGATTTTCCGAGCCCAGCGTCTCATTTTCGTGGGGAGGGCCTCGCGTGGTTTTTGGGATCGGCTTTGGACACCGAGAAGGGGCGTTTCTTCGACGGTTTGGCGTTGCTGCTGGGTTTGGTATCCATTCCCGGGCCCGTTTTGCGCTTCTGTGTCAGTTTCATGCTGGTGCTGGTGCTCATGCTCGTTCTCCCTCGTCTGATTCGAGACCAGGGCCTCACTATCCTCGTCTGCGTTCATGAGCATTGTCGGGCCCACGGCGTATCCGATGGTTTTGCTAATAACACCACAAAGAAGAAAGTAGCTCTGCGCCCGCGCGATAGCCTCAGAGACCGAGTCGCCGTCTTGGATAATCACCTCCAAGCTCCCGACGCTCTCAAGTGATTGTAAGAGGAGCAACGGCAGCGACGTTGTATTGTTAAATGCGCAGGCGGCGACAACCCAGGCTGGAAGCTTGAGGAGTTTTGAGGCGAGGTTGCCCAGGATGATTGAGAAGGAGGTGTAGCTGATTGACCAGACTAGGTTTAAGGAGTGTACTTGTTAGTTGGATGATACAACTATATCCGTGGCTGGGCCCGTCCCTACCTAACACCGGGAGATAATTTATCGCGTTGTCTAGTTGCAGCTGCTCGCCGAGATGCACAAGTATCAAAGCTGGCAGAAATACTTTTACACCGAGTCCCGACACATCGTGGATTGAGCTCGTGTGGATGAGCCTGAGCTTCCGAGCAATGGCTCCATAGCCTAGGATGAAGAGAACCGAGACGCAGGCTTGTAGGGCGCCGAGGAATGAGACAAGCAGGCTTCCCTGCGGCATACTGGTCGGAGTATTCCTTGTATAATTCCAGAGAAGCTAGGAAACGAAACACGCGAGCTGGTTTTGAGTGTTTGGTGTTCCTGATATCTATGGCGTCATGATGGCGATTTTGCCAATCTTCATCTCTTAGGCCAAGATTCGCTTCCCTAAACTAGGTTCAGATGCGATGCGTACAGTGCCTTCACTCCAGTAAAATACCTGTGCTGATTGTTGTGAAGTGATAATTGATTGAAGAAGCCTGATATCGGATAGGGAGTTGCTGAATCAAGAACTTTCCACTTCCAAGAGAAAAGGTTTACGAAAAAAAAAATATTCAAATGTCACCAGGCACATGGTAGCAGCCTTTGCTGACCCAAAAGACGCACGCCTGCCAGAGCCCCGTATACGACGGCTGCTGCTGAAGCACAAGCAACAAGGACACCCAGCTGAGCGAGCAGCTCGACACCGACCTTTGTACTTTTTCGCACTCTGCGAGTTCCCAACTTCGTTGTACGAGTAAACCAGGGCACATACTTGAAGTCAAAGATTGTTTCGCCGCCGAGACCGTGCTCCTTGTCTGTAATGAGCGCATAGTACAGCTGGCGGCGGACCTGGCGGCGCATATTATTAGCATTAGAAGATTCATGAGAATGGAGACGAACCGCAATCCATGCTTTGTCGAAAAGTGGGAATGCTCGGTTTAAATATGCGATGAGGACGGCGAGGTAGCAATAGCCATATACGAGTGTCTGGTAATATAGACTGGTCTTGGGAATATCAAGACGGTCTGCAAGTTTATCACCGTTGAGATGCCTAGCCATAGCCTCTATGAATTCTTTCGAAGCGAAACTCGGCGCCGTATTTTCAAGTCCAATAACAATGTTTTTGGCCAGTACCTGACCAATTGGTTTTGGGTCAACTTCGCATGCGAGAATTGATTCCATAAAGGCCTTGGCTGTGGGCTTATCCGCCAAAACATCGTGGGGAGTGCCCATGTAGTATGCCACCAGTCGCCAGAGAGCAATATAATCATCAATCTCCTTCTCCTTCAGGTAGATGCCTTGTCGCGGGAGGCCTATCCAGACCACACTGGTTGAGAATGTGTTGATGGTCCCAATGCAGTCGAGATCGCTGATTGGGATGCCATACGCCTCGATATCGAAATACTCAGGCTTTTCCTTGGCGAGGCTAAGGATCCTGGACCGGACGGACGAATGCAGGAGCCTCACTCTAACCGAAGATTGGTGACCGGAGCCGCCAGGCTTTATGGAGTCTAGAGAAAGAGACACTTGGAGGATGTGCTGGAGAGTTTCCAGCAATCTTCGTCGAACAACGTCTGCAGAGAAGCCTCCAGTCCTGGCTAAGGTTTCGACTACACGGTTTGCTCCCCTATCTCAGAAGGTCTCGTAAGCATCTCCAATTCCTTGGGGATTTTTCAGTGTACCTACATTCCGCCTAGCAGACTCTGAAAGCTAAGCTATGTAAAAAGTTAGTTCGCAACTCTGCTACTACTCACAAGGAGAATCTACTTACCACGTTTAATATTGGCATACCGTAGCGAAAGAACACCTCCTGTCCCCTCTTGATCTGATCCCACTCGACCCAGTCAGGAACTGTGTTGATTTCCGTCCACAATTCCTGAAGCTTGGGATCATCATTTGCATGCTGCTCCAACAGAGCTAGCAAGTCTCGTTTGGGTGCCTTGGTCGCTGGTTGTCCGGCGTATGGACGATATTTCTCACGTGGCGAAAGCTCATTGAGCCTCGCGATACATTCATCTGCGAGCTTGTCATATGTGAGGGTCATTGGGCGCAGCTGCTCTGGTGTCCGATGCAATCCAGTCCATTCGAACGAGATATCCCAGTGAGTACGGATGTCGGGGCCGGCCATATTTGCGCTTAAAGTGCTATTGTTTCGGCAGGTGGCGGATAAAAAGGAAATGAGGAGTTGAATGCCTCTGGACAGCAGCCCATATAATATATTATCTCGTTCAACAAACAATATGATCACCAGTATATTCTTTGCGCGCACTCCCCGCAAGACTGCCTGATTCGGCTCTCAGATTTCGACGCAGGTTCCATGTGGAAACAGGAGCCCATTCCTGGAGAGGTAAAGAGTCGAGAAGCGGACTTCAAACCCACGGATCGAGGAAGTTTATTTACGGTTAGCTGGACATCCTTGAGGCATGTGAAGGATACTGGGCATCAAATCGAGTGCCTCTCGGCCCTTCGTAATGCCCAGGTATGAACAAAAGTTCGGGGAATCCATAGTTTTGCTGTTGATTGGAGTTATCGTGGGGAGGTACTGTAGAGGCCACTCGTGACACTGTTGCACGAGTCATTGATCATGCTCAGACGCATAAAAAGGGTCAACAACTCGATCATGCGGGTATTGTTCCACAGAGTGTACTCCAGCATTTTATCAGCCTTGAGCTACAATTAGCCTTGCTAGAGATAAATATGATGAGGGATGTATCTCGGTGTGGTTAGCTATGAGCTCTGCTGGAACAACAGCGCTGACGACAGGCTGGGGATTATAAACCCGGAGACAGTCCATTGTGGGACCGGAATTGCAAGGCTAATGGTCGCCGAATGAAATGCCACGGCGGATATCCTTGACAGCTATTATTGCGCTTGTGTTCCTCGCCAACAAACTGTGGATGCCGAGTGTCCTTCACATCGACGCTCGCTCGGTAAACTTACTCAGCGCCCCTGGCTCCAAACCAAGCAATCCCCCACAAATGAAGTCGGATTAACGCTCGACAGCTAGGATACCGTCCGTCCCGTTGAGAACGGAGAATTCAAGAATCGAATGTTGGGGTTGGGTGTACACCGACTAAAATCCCGCCCATCTCTGCTGGAATTGATTGCCAATCGTGGTGTTGTTGACCTGTCCTCTGCCTCTGTCTCGGTGCAGGAGAGCCCGCCATCACCGCCCAGGCCGCTGCCAGACGACCTGCCACCGCTCCCCGTTTCGCCCACCTCATCATCGACCTCTGGTGACAGCACCAGCTCGAGCAATACCAGCAGCCCGCAGCCCCTCTTTTCATCCATCTCCCCTTCACAAACTCCGGCTTCTCACACCATGGCCCCTTCTGGAAAGGGCTCCTCGAGCTCTGAAGATGAGCAGCATGGTACGGTCTTCTCCGTCTCCGGTCCCGTTGTGGTCGCCGAGAACATGATCGGATGCGCCATGTACGAGCTGGTGAGTTCCACAGAGCTTCGCGCATTCTCTTGCTGGCTTCGCCTTTTGAGCCACGATGCTATCGTGCTCGGTTCATCCTGCTTACCATTTGTGACGGATTTCTAGTGCCGTGTTGGCCACGACCAGCTGGTTGGAGAAGTCATTCGTATCGATGCGGACAAGGCATCCATTCAGGTCTACGAGGAAACAGGTATTGTCGCTTTTGGAGCCAGCTTTTTTTTTTTTGGATATCTAATCATATTGTTTGTCTCTAGCTGGATTGACGGTCGGTGACCCCGTCACAAGAACCGGCAAGCCACTCTCTGTCGAGCTCGGCCCTGGTTTGATGGAAACGATTTACGACGGCATTCAGCGGCCCCTGAAAGCTATCTCCGACCAGTCAAACAGTATCTACATCCCCCGCGGGATTGCCGTCAACGCGCTGGATCGCAAGAAGAAATGGGATTTCAAGCCGGGCAAGTTCAAGGTTGGCGACCATATAACGGGCGGCGATATTTGGGGTTCCGTTTTTGAGAACAGCCTGCTGAATGACCATAAAATTCTCCTCCCTCCCCGCGCCCGAGGTACGATCACTCGGATAGCTGAAGCTGGGAGCTATACGGTTGAGGAGCAACTGTTGGAGATCGAATTCAATGGCACCAAGACCACCCACGGAATGATGCACACCTGGCCTGTTCGTGTACCGCGCCCGGTCAATGAGAAACAATCCGCCGATGCACCCTTCATTGTCGGCCAGAGAGTGCTGGATTCTCTCTTTCCTAGTGTGTTGGGTGGCACTGTCTGCATTCCTGGCGCCTTCGGATGCGGCAAAACTGTCATCTCCCAGAGTGTGTCCAAGTTTTCGAACAGTGATGTCATTGTCTACGTTGGATGTGGTGAGCGTGGGAATGAGATGGCTGAAGTGTTGATGGACTTCCCTGAGGTATGTTGGCCTGATTTGTTATTCTTGGGTTTGTTTCTGTGCTCACAGGCATGGCTTTGTAGCTCAGTATCAACATCGATGGTCGAAAAGAACCAATTATGAAACGTACATGCTTGGTGGCCAATACATCCAACATGCCTGTCGCCGCTCGTGAAGCTTCCATTTACACCGGTATTACGATTGCGGAGTACTTTCGTGACCAAGGAAAGAACGTTGCAATGATGGCAGACTCCAGCTCCCGATGGGCCGAGGCTCTCCGTGAACTTTCCGGTCGGTTGGGTGAGATGCCTGCTGATCAAGGTTTCCCCGCCTATCTTGGTGCCAAGCTCGCCTCGTTTTACGAGCGCGCGGGAAAGGCTATTGCTCTGGGAAGCCCTGAGCGTAATGGTAGTGTCAGTATTGTCGCTGCTGTCAGCCCTCCTGGAGGTGATTTCTCGGACCCCGTTACTACGAGTACGATGAGTATTGTCCAAGTGTTTTGGGGTCTGGACAAGAAACTAGCTCAACGCAAGCACTTCCCGTCTATCAACACATCTATCTCTTACAGCAAGTATTCGACAGTCCTTGACAAATTCTATGAGAAGGAGCACCCCGAGTTTCCACGCCTGCGAGAACAGGTCCGAGAACTGCTCACGAAGTCTGAGGATCTTGACCAGGTTGTGCAGCTTGTTGGGAAGGCAGCCCTTGGCGACTCGGACAAAATAACACTGGATGTGGCTGCCATGGTGAAGGATGACTTCCTCCAGCAAAACGGTTACAGTGACTACGATCAGTTCTGCCCTCTCTGGAAGACAGAGTATATGATGAAGGCGTTCATGGGGTACCATGATGAGGCACAGAAGGCCATCGCCCAGGGCCAAAGCTGGCCGAAGGTTCGTGATGCGACGAGCGACATTCAGAGCGCCCTGCGAAGCATGAAGTTCGAGGTTCCGGACAACCAGGCGGATGTTTCTGGCAAGGTACGAGTCTTCTTTCTTTTTATATTCGGATTTCATGACTTATGCTAACTTTGTGCAGTATGAGAAGATTTTGCAAACCATGTCGGAGCGGTTTGCCTCTGTGTCAGACGAGTAGGACGATAAATGGAGGGTGCTATTATACTTCGAAGAACGACGCCTTTTCATATTACCACTCACTATCTTATGTCGAGAGCTTGTAGCATAGCAGCTTTCTGTAGTTACTCTTGTTTATATCAGACTACGACTATTAGATGCCTATACCTCATGTGCAAACAGAAAATCGCAATTAGCGTGACCTAAATTCTTGACTAAACTGGGCGCAAAATATTCATCAGGGTGCCGATAGGTACCAGAATTCTTGATCCATGTGGCTGGAATTTATGCGCACAACCCTTTGTTAAAACCCCACGCACAGCCACCTCTGCCCAAGCGCCGAGCTTGGCTTTGTTGCTGCCTCTGGGATCTCGAATCCGACATGAAACTTGGCCGCTAGCCATCCCGCTTCTTCTTCACATTTCCAGCTCTGCTGCTCAATCTCGCCTCCCTTCTACACCTCGCAATCTCTGCTATCTCTCCGCCTGATTCTACTTTTGAAGCGACTGTTGTTGTATTCTTCTGTTGCCGGCCATGGCAAGCCCAACGACTGGCTACTCGTGCGTGACCCTGAACCCCTCGTGCTGGCTAGAACTGAGCTGACCGCTTGTATCTCGGTGACAGGATAAACGTCAATGATCCCAGCTTGATTTCGCTCGTCAACAAGCTCCAAGATGTTTTCTCAACTGTCGGAGTAAGTGCTCCTTCCTGCTTGAACCCTGCTTCTATCGCTACAACCCCTCCCGACCGACATGGCCTGTTAACTGGGTAAAAGGTGCAAAACCCTATCGATTTACCGCAAATCGCAGTGGTTGGATCGCAGTCTAGCGGGAAGAGTTCAGTATTAGAGAATATTGTTGGTCGAGATTTGTAAGTGATTTTCTCTTGTCGCGACCTGTCTGATCTTTGGGCCGCGCGTCGCTAACGAGAGTTCCTCGTTGTAGCCTCCCTCGTGGTTCCGGGATTGTCACTCGAAGACCCCTTATCCTGCAGCTCATCAATAAGCCCTCGAGAAACTCTCAAGCGAACGGGGTGAAGGAAGAAAAGCTCGAGACTACAGATAAGGAGGCAAATTTGGACGAGTATGGCGAGTTCCTACACATCCCCGGCCAGAAATTCCACGACTTCAACAAGATTCGCGAGGAAATCGTGCGTGAGACCGATGCTAAAGTTGGCCGCAATGCTGGCATCTCCGCCGCTCCGATTAATTTGCGCATTTACTCTCCGAACGTGCTCACCCTTACTCTCGTCGATCTGCCGGGTTTGACTAAGGTCCCGGTCGGCGACCAGCCGAAGGACATTGAGAGACAGATTCGCGACATGGTTTTGAAGTACATCAGCAAGCCCAACGCCATTATTCTAGCCGTGACCGCTGCCAACCAAGATCTGGCCAACTCGGACGGATTGAAACTCGCACGGGAAGTAGACCCTGAGGGTCAGAGGACCATCGGTGTATTGACCAAGGTCGATCTTATGGACGAGGGCACGGATGTAGTGGATATTCTTGCAGGCAGGATTATCCCTCTGCGCCTGGGTTACGTCCCTGTGGTCAACCGTGGTCAGCGTGACATTGAGAACAAGCGACCTATTTCGTACGCCCTGGAACACGAGAAGAACTTCTTTGAAGGCCACAAGGCGTACAGAAACAAAGCATCCTATTGCGGAACTCCGTACCTGGCAAGGAAGTTGAACTTGGTGAGCATTGCGTTAGAGGTCGCAATTGGGCTGACGCTAACCTAGACAGATCCTTATGATGCATATCAAGCAAACGCTGCCCGATATCAAATCTCGGATCTCTTCCTCGTTGCAGAAGTATTCATCCGAACTCGCCCAACTCGGTGACTCTATGCTTGGAAACAGCGCCAACATTATTCTAAACATCATCACAGAATTCAGCAACGAGTACAGGACAGTCCTAGAGGGAAACAATCAGGAGCTTTCCAGCATTGAGTTGTCGGGTGGTGCCCGTATCAGTTTTGTGTTCCACGAGCTCTACTCGAACGGTGTTAAGGCGGTGGATCCTTTCGATCAGGTTAAGGATATCGATATCCGGACGATTCTTTACAACTCGTCTGGTTCATCGCCTGCGCTATTCGTTGGCACCACTGCCTTCGAACTGATAGTCAAGCAACAAATAAAGCGCCTGGAAGACCCTAGTTTGAAGTGTATCTCGCTGGTCTACGACGAGCTTGTTCGTATCCTCGGACAGCTTTTGAACAAGCAGCTGTTCCGGCGTTACCCCATGCTTAAGGAGAAATTCCACGCTGTTGTGATTGCCTTCTTCAAGAAGTGCATGGACCCAACGAATAAGCTGGTCCGGGACCTCATCAACATGGAATCAACTTACATCAACACCGGCCATCCCGATTTCCTCAATGGACACCGCGTAAGCTTAATCGAGCTATCGTTTTGATGCGTTTGCTAACCGCCGCATAGGCAATGGCCATCGTGAACGAACGCCACGCTGCCGGTAAGCCGACTCAGGTTGACCCCAAGACTGGCAAGCCCCTCCCCCCACGGGCAAACAGTCCTTCCGTGGAGCCTACCCCGGACAGTGGTAGTTCTGGATTCTTTGGCAGTTTCTGGGCGTCTAAGAACAAAAAGAAGATGGCTGCCATGGAGGCTCCGCCGCCAAATCTGAAAGCGTCTGCCACTCTATCAGAACGCGAGAGCACTGAGGTCGAAGTCATCAGTCAGTCTGCCGCATATGCGTAAGAGAACTAAGGCTAATGTGTTCACAGAGCTCCTTATTACTTCGTACTTTAACATTGTGAAGCGCACGATGATCGATATGGTTCCGAAGGCGATCATGTACACCCTCGTGCAGTATGCACCCTGTCCATTCTCCGTGAAATTCTACTGACAGATTTTAGGTTCTCTAAGGAAGAGATGCAACGTGAGCTGCTCGAGAACATGTACCGCAACAATGAACTAGATGACCTCCTGAAGGAGAGCGACTACACCATCCGACGGCGGAAAGAATGCCAGCAAATGGTTGAGAGCCTTGGTCGAGCCAGTGAGATTGTCAGCCAGGTGCAGTGATTGCAGTAGAACGCGAATTTTGATTCCCATTACGTTCGTCCTTCGCTTTCTTGTCGCCTTCGTCTTCGTCTTGGTTGCCGGTGGGAAAGATTCGACACTTTCTTTTGTTAAAGGGATATGCCTTATGTTTATACTTTGCCTGATATGAACAAGAGTTGCTACGGCCGCATTTCTTTCTGATATCGGGTCTGGATCCTTCTCTCGAATTTATATCGCCTAATGATGTGGATGTTTGCGCTTAGAATAAGACAGATTAGCAGTATGCTTACCAATGTACAGTAATCCTATAAGTTAAACATTCATAGCTCTGTACTTCAGGGCCGCAGATGTCGTGGATGTTGCCGTGGCAATTGCAGCACGGGACAAAAAAGGCAGGCGCCACTGGGCCCGCCACAGGCTTACGTCATCTGCGCCTCCTGTTCAGGCGCCCCAGTCACATGAGCTTTATCACATGGCCCCACCAAGCACCACAACAAAAATAGTCTAGCGTGCAATCTCCTCCCCACAACCAAAATAAGCGTTTCTTTAGCGCCGGGAAGGGGTCCAATGAGCGTGCGTTTATGTGAACCCTCTTGAAGTGGTTTACAAGCAGTTCAATTTCAGACCGTATAGAAGTATAGAGGCGTCGCTCGATAGATAGGACGGGCAAATTCGACTCGGGTTTTTGTAGAGAGATAATTGACGCATATGACTCGCAAAAATGAGACACACAGTGAATGACGAGGCAACACAAATCTGCCTAAGACCCGCCACCCCCCCGGCTCTCACCTCTCTCTTCCATGTCCTCGACCACATCTCTCACTTCGTCTTGCGTTCTTTTCTTCTCTTCTATCTTTGCATCTTTCTCTCGTTATCCTACACTTGGCTCTATACCTAATAGAGATAGATATCGTTCTCCTCCCGAGTAAGCCCACCAAATGTCCCGAAGTCCCTGAAGAAGTCCACTAACAAAGAAGACCCCTCTTGCTTGAAGGCTCCACTTCTCAGGAAAGATGTGCTTTCTTCTTGTTTTTAAGACCATTCCCTCCGAATGTCTCCAGCACCCGGAGCACATCGTGACCACCAACGCGTACTTCGTCTGCAACCACGCCATCGCAGCGAAGGTCGAGGCGCGGATCGAGGCGCAGGAAGCCGCGCGTGCAGCCGCTAAAGCCCATGCTGACGCAAATGCTGCTGCTGCGGAGATCAAGGATCTAGGCTTTGAGCTCGTGTTTGGCTGGGACTCCGACGAAACCTCCCCCTCTGCTCAGAAGGAGAAGGAGGCTGCCCGTGTTGCCGCCGCTCGGATTCAGAACGCGGGAGCCGACATCCATTGCGATGAGAGCATGTGCAGAACTATCGGGGACTACGGATCGTGCCGTGTCCGCGGCCCTTGCACCTATTGCCGCAAGGGGTGTGAGGAGCCGCTGACCCTGGTATGTATATCCTGCCCTAGTTACCTGGGTTACAGAGTGCGATGCTAACGAAGCTTTATAGGTCATCTCTAACACTGATGATATTCTTCGCGGCTTCTTTACTACTCTCGTCAACACCGCTAAATGAATGGTCCGTGTAGATGGTGGCTTTGGATCCTTGGTTTGGCGGTTATCTTGAGTCGGACCGGGTATTCATTGGTTGGATTGGGCAAGTGAGATCTACCATTGGCTGTTGATACCTGATTCTCTGTTTTTCTAGGGGATAGATGTCCTTTTTTTTCCTTTTATTTTTGTCTTGCAGTTTACGCAGACCTACACTTCGACGTCTACGATTTACGATGGTATGACTGTACACTGGAACGAAGGGGTTTTCTTGCGAGTACGGGATCAGAAAAGAGGGACTTTTGCGATGACTCGGCATCATTTGATACAAGTGGTGTAGTGCCAGCGCACATCATCAGCATGTCGTGTCAATTTCTTGTTACAAATGCCAGTCCATTTCACCTCAACAGATCGCACTCCTATCAGTCTCATGTATATTTGCAGACCAATCGTAGCAGATGCCCCAGGCCAAGTTAACGGTGGCCTACTTCCCTACCTCCTGTCCTGTCCCTGAGCCTTGCTCCCGGCCCCAGAATGCCGATACGTATAATACCACCCCTCCGACGCCAAATCCTCTCTCACCTTGTAATTTTTCTCCGCAATCTCCAGCAGCTCGAAATCCATATCAACAACCAAGACTCCCTCCTCGTTCCCCATCTTCCCCACGGGCCCAACGTGCGGCAAGACGACCCTCGACATCCCTAGGGAGTCGTCGGTCCCAGAGTAGTTAGTAAAGATGACGCCGCATGTGTTCTCGAAGCAGCGCGAGGTGAGCGTTGACTCAAGGAAGAGCTCTTCCGAGTTCGGGTTTCTCGATAGTGCGGCTGGTGACGCGTCGTTTCGACCCCCTACGCTTGTTAGCTGGGCTCTCTCATAGATCGTTGGTGGACAAGGAACTCCCCCCAAGAAGGAAGGGAGACGAAGGGGGGAGAAAATACAATAAGTAGGCGCAATAACAACCTCCACCCCACGGGCAAGCATCTCCCGAAAGGCCTCGGGAAAAGCAATGTCCCAGCAAATCACGAACCCGACCTTCCCGAACGGCGTATCAAATACCTCGTGCGGCTCCGATATCGAAGAAGTGAGGTACGCGCGCTCAGTGTGCCATATATTCTTCTTGCGGTACCGACCGAGGATTTCACCCGTGTTCGAGATGAAGTACGCCGTGTTGTAGAGGACGTAACTATCTTCGTCACCCTCTGAGGATGGGTTCGGGCTTGGGTGTTTTTCAACAAGTGTGCCCGGGGCGATGCAGATGTTTAGTTCTTTTGCAAGAGATTGGTAGGCGGAGAGGTATTTGGTTGTTACAGCTGGGGAGGCAAGCTCGGCGAAGAGGGGGTCGCGCGGGGCCCAGCCGGTTAGGTGATATCTTTCGAGGGTTACCATCGACGTCTACGAGTACTCCCCCCGTCTTCCAACCCCTATTGTATCATCTTGGTGGGGTTGAGCTTACTCTGATAGCACGGCTAATTCAGCCCCCTGCGCTGCGGCAGAGCGGATGTACTTGCATGCTGTCGCGTGGTTCTCTTCCACGGCGAGGTTCTGAGCTCGGTCAGTTCCGTGCTGGGATTCGATTCGGATCGGGCTATTACCTTAATAGACCACTGAATGACTGCGACGCGACGAACAGGTGCCATCCTGGGGTTTGTTGCAGGGTTGGGTGCCAATTGTGGATTGCGTGAATTGTGTCCACGGGTTTCGCGGGAATTGCGGGGAGGCTTTGATTGTGGAGCAACGAGGACTGCGAGTGCTACTTGAAGGAGAGCTCAGACTGCCGAGGCTTGATGGTGATTTTAATCAACGATTTGTCTTGTCTACCTGGGCGATTCATCTATCGATCATCGCGGCCCTGTCAGAAAAAGAAAATAAAATGGCAAAATGTACAGTATCACCCAGAAGCAACCTGAATACAGCCTTCCTTCTCTACCTAGGTACGATCGAAATGTCATCAAGAGACGCACTCGTCGCTGTCTTCGTCGCAATCTGCAGACCATCCCAGTCGCCACCTCTAGGAAGCTCGTAGAACTTCCGTCCGTCTTATTTCCTGCTCTGAGAATAAGGCCGTGTCGTATTCGATTCGCAAAAAGAGGGCACCGTTTGGCAGCGCAGAGAACTCGAGCATGAGCTTAAACCCAGACCCGTGCGCCCATGTACACAATAGGTGTACAGAGTCAAGTGGCAATGTGACCATTATGTCGAATATAGGATTTTAAGAAGGTTAGCTTCGAGGTCAAACCGATTCCATAAAATCTCAAAATCCCAAGTATCCTCGCCAAAAACGGGGTCCTGACCTCCATGGAGCTCGCAAAGGCCAGCAATGCCCCGTCTGCACCAGGTCCTTTGCCTCCTCGCCTGCAACGGCATCTTCACCTTCAACTCAGAAACCCACAAATTCAGCAACAACCACAACTCCACCCTCCTCTGCTCCACCCACTGGACGCAATAGCACCACTGGGCCATCTTCAAGGGCACCGAGTACTATGACATGGCGCGCGGGATCTCGGATTCCCTACGCCTCGGGACGACTCGCACGCCTGCGCAAGTCAACTACGACAGGGACAACGATATATTCGCCTACTTCCAAAAGCAGGGGTAGACGGCGCAGTTGCATGGGAGATTTCCGAAGTGTATCACTTGAGAAATGCGTGGCCCCGTGCTATCGATTTGAGGGCTTTCGGTAGATATAGGCTGGAGAATGGTGTCTAAGACCGCGTGAACATACACCACTATTCAGACCATCGGATGTGAATGCTACCTAGTCCCTGTTAATCACAAGGCGTCTAATACTAGAAGACAGCGCAATCAAGATTTCTTGTAATTGATTGCAGCTCGCCGGTCGAACAGTTGATACACTCCCGATTTGGCTCGTGTCTCTTGCTCAGTAGTAATTCACGTATTCGAGCTCAAAATAAGACGCGGTGAATGGAGAAAGTCCCTGATTTCGTAAGTCTTTGATTAGCGAGTCTCTGATCTGGAGGACCGGTGATTCAGTGATCCTACAGTGCCATTGGCTCATTTGTCTTGCTCAGTAGAATCACCCCGGGCACCTGTAGATAGCAAAACATAAATACAAGAAGAACCCCATGCCCCCCTTTTGGACGATGGTCTTCGCATGCAAAGTTTTATTCGATCGCTGCAAGTAAGTAGCAACGCTCCCATGTTCCTTCCATCCAAACCCTGTCTATTGCCTTCATCATCATCATGAGCAATATCATTCTGACAAGGTAGCTAGGACCTCCAAAAAACGGAGAGACAACGACCCCCAGCCCGCCATTCCCCGCACCGGTCCCCCCGCCCCCCTCGACGGCATTGGGAGAGAAAGCTCGATATGGAGGAGATGTCCAAGGCTGAGGCTGTAAGTACATCTATGACAAATTGATATTCATTCAACGTGTGTCGTAGCTAACAGCTACTCCCCTAGCTCGAGTTTGTGTTGGCCAAAAAACGACGAATAATGGAGCTACAAAGCCAGATCGCTCATTTAGAGCGGAAGATCGCAGCTTATGTTGAGCATCACAAACTGCAGGAGAATCTGGTTGGCATTGAAGCGAACAAGAAATGATAGGACGATGTATGCATACATTAGGTTGATGAATAATGGATCGTATTCGAATGCCATCTACTAGATTCCATAAGTCACCATCCAGTCAAGTCTGGCTCGTCCTTTATCATCTTTATAGATGACCCAAGAGTGGATACGCCTGAAGTATGAATCGGGTCGCGAGACTTTACACTTCCACTGGCTGAATGTCCTCCGGGTATGATAATTGCTTTCACAAAACAATCAAGGAAACATGGTATCCTCCCATGGCTCCGATCGCATCCTCCATTTCCCGCGCACCAAAAAGTCGTCAACCCCTCCGCATGGCTGTCTGTTGTGCGTGCATTGACCAGCCTAGAACTAGGGCCGCACGCGATACTGGAGTTACTCCTGCGAGTCTCAGGACAGGGGCCGAGAGATTATTTCTTCTCCCTATCGGAGCGAAGGGAACAAATCCAGATTGGATTAGAATTGCATCATGATGAGTTCCAACGTCCGAATAAAATCTCCTCCCAGTTGGTGCTGAGAACCGCAGTCGGCAGATTGACCCACATTAAGCCTGGGCTTTTTCAGCCAAGATTCTATGTGACGCAGGTGGTCGTCTGCATTTCCCACCGCAAGTTCCTTCAACCTCCGGCTTCTCGTCCAGCTTAACGTACGTATCGTTCGACTAAATGGGCAAGATGGCTTTTTTAACAGCAGGTGAGGTCGTGGCTCATCCGGCCTATAAATACACAGACTGGAAGCCGACCCCGACAACCTCCGGCATGTGCGCAGTCGCTGAAAAGCGACGACGCGGTCCTATCAAGCTTTACTACGAGATCCATGGCACTGGTCCGATAAGGCTTGTGGTCAGTATTATCAAACCTTAGAATATAAGCGAACTGACATTCATAGTGGGTTATGGGCTTGAACGCCGTCCACAGCGACTGGAAGCGCCAAACAAAATACTTCGGGCACCAGAACGCATCGAAATACTCATGTCTCGTCTTCGACAATCGCGGCGTAGGCAGATCCGACAAACCTATCTCATTCTACTCAACGTCCGAAATGGCGCAAGATGTCGTCGACCTTCTCTCACACCTCAGGTGGATCGACCTCTCCGCTCCACCGACGCGATCAATCCATGTAATCGGCGCAAGCATGGGCGGTATGATCTCCCAGGAAGTCGCGATGCTTATCCCCGACCGACTGGCTAGCCTGACGCTCTGCTGCACCGCACCGCGAGTCGTGCGGACGGCACCCTTCCTCGAGAACCTCCGCGAGCGCGCACAGATGTTCATCCCGCGCAAACTGGACGAGGAGCTGGAGCGGCTGGCGCAGTCACTCTTCCCTGCGAATTTCCTGGCGGAGCCGGATACGGAGTACGAGGACTCGAGTAAGAATTTCCCGACGAAGCGGGATCGCTTTTCGGCTGGGAGGCTACGCAAGCTCCAGGAACCGGAGGGGTTCACGAAGGCGGGGTTTCTGATGCAGGTTGTTGCGTGCTATTTTCATCACAAGTCTCCTGCGCAATTGAAGGCCTTGGGGGATGCGGTGGGGAGGGAGAGGATTGCGGTGCTGCATGGGACGGTGGATCGGATGCTAACGCTCCATCATGGGGAGCTGCTCAGTAAGGAGATTGGCGAGGGAATACTGTATAAGGTGTGGGAGGGGAGTGGCCATATGTTATTATGGGAGAAGGAGAAGGAGATGAATCAGCTGGTGGAGGAGCTTGTGCAGAGGTGCAATTCAACTTGTTGAGACGCTCAACGTCCCAAGATATAACGTTTTCCATAAAGCATTTCTTTTGTTGAACAGGAGGGATATCCACCAGAATTCCTGCGCAGAAGATCAAACAGTACGGGTTGGAGGGTTGAGGCCTTCCCGCGGCACCTACGGGATACTCCGTCTTGGGGGCGGGTTGATATCAGACCCTCCAGGTTGTTTGCGAAAATATATCGCCCCAGACAAGGATCTATCACGAATTTCGAGAACACAACAGGCTGAAAGCTGGCCAGCCCTTGAACTAACCTTGAACTCGTTCGAGAATAACTTTGTACGACTGTTTCCCCTCTCTGCTGATGTAGAGGACTCGATGTTTCACAATCACTCGAATCGGACAATACCGGAGACAGCAAGGTTCAGAAAAGTCCGCGGAGGAAGAAGAGCTCAAGCCCAGATGTGGACATCCAAAAAGAATTCTGAGAGGCCATGTTGAGATAACGATAGTGGCAGCCAATCAATTGTATCACGAGCTGTATCGCAGCTCCTGATTGA
The DNA here is from genome assembly GCF_044049455.1 of Aspergillus lucknowensis. NCBI lineage: Eukaryota > Fungi > Ascomycota > Eurotiomycetes > Eurotiales > Aspergillaceae > Aspergillus > Aspergillus lucknowensis. The sequence goes on along the minus strand of NW_027263598.1, from coordinate 51,138 downwards.
GCGCGAAATCATGATAGCCAGGGCCAGGTTGTTGCAGGAAGCGCGCCAAGAGGTGACCGCAATTTCGAGCTCCCTGGCCTTGTTTCCAGGGCTTTGGGAACAGCACTTTGGCCTTTCAGTTATGCATAAGTAGAGTTTTTTTTTTGCTTTTTTGAGGCGTTTCAATTCCGACTGAGGTTCACAGTGCTTTCTCGGGCACAGCGAAATTCAGATGCATGAGCCTCTGACCGCCCAGGTGTCTGCCGACGATCGATGAAAGAGATACCGGACTGACATCACCATGAGTGCGCAATGATGAAATGAGATTATCTCATTCTCCGACCGAATTGTCCCCCGAAATCTCACGCTGCAAGCTGCAGAGGGACGGAAAACGGCAGTTTGGCGTGTGTGTGCAGTGGAGCGCACCGCCACAGGATGCATGCGCTCGAAAAGGCTGGGAAGCGGAGCTGGCCGGGCTTGGCATCAGAGCCGGATGCAGCCCCCCAGCACGAGCAATGAAACGAGAACAGAAGGAGGTGACCACTCCCGAGGTCATTTCGTGGGTAGAGAAGGCTAGCATAAGCAACAGAATACACAGGGCCAAGGTGACGGAAGACATGGATTCTGCGATGGTGTCGAAAAGCGTCTCGAATCAGAACATGACGACTTGCCTTAGACCAACGTTCCCCCTGGTCAGCACTGTTTTTCCGGCTGCGTGGCTGTTTTGTTTCTTTTCTTCTTCCACGGTCCTTGACTTTTCCTGAACCGAGTACTTTTGTCGAATTGACCTTGGTCGCCACATTTATCTGCTCTGCCTCCTCCTTCACTCGAGGGTGCGCCTTCAATTTCCTTGCTGGCTTCAAAGTTTGGGTCCCGCTGCCGCACCACACTTTTCTCTCCATCGCACACCACCCTGTCTCTCTTTCCTCCCACATCACCTCCACCATGTCCTCGAGCTCTCGGAGTGTCGTTGTTTTTCACCAGGACTCCTCGACCATGACAAAGGGCTAACACTGGCTTTCCACCCTGCCCTTTTCCTCGAGCTCTTTCGGGAGACTGACTGATCGGCACTGCCCACCGTGGGTGCAGCTCAGCACCGCGTGGCGGCTGATCTTCATTCCTGGATTGTCTGCAGAATACGACTCGAACCCAGTCGCACCCCCTCCCCGAATTCTCCGAAGAACGTACATATAGACTCTCTTGCCCTCTTCTGGACAGAGTCCCTCTCCTTGTCACACGGTGGTGCAACGGTCGCCGTCGCCGGAATGTTTTCCGCTGTCCTTCGCCAGGCAGCCTACCATAAGGCGCGCATCCCATGGCTGAAGGATTTGCACCTGAATTTTATTTTCCTCCACTATGTCTACATCATCTCGATGGTTTTCGTCTGTTCTATCATCATCTACCCCGGAAGTGGCTTGAAATACGTCGACGCTCTTTTCTTTTCTGCGGGAGCGGCAACCCAGAGCGGGCTTAATACTGTGGATCTCAACCTTCTCCACACATACCAGCAGGTGACTATTTACTTTGTCACAATGCTCACTACCCCTATCTTCATACATACAGCTGTCGTGTTTATCCGCCTTTACTGGTTCGAGAAGCGATTCCAACACGTTGTTCGAGACGCCCGAGCACTTCGCACCAGCAAATCCCGACTTCGAACGATTAGCGGGGATAAAGATCAGCAGTCATATGCCGGGGAGGAAGCAGGGATTAACGGTCGTCCCATTGTGGTTTTGCGCGATAATGCAGCGAACAATATACCAATACAAGGCCCGTCCACAGCTCCCAAATCTTCCGAGGAAAGCGACTCCGAGTCTGTTTCACCTATGTCCAATGCTAGCAGTGCGAACAAGACAGAGGATTACCTCAATACCACCGTCAATCGCGACTTCGGCAGTCTCAGGGTTCCTCCACAACTCAGTCCCGAGCACCATATTGCTTTCCTAGAAAAACAACGAAAGAATAAGGGCGCCTTGCGTATCCCAAGTCCGAGGGAGTATGACCGCGGCGGTGTTCCGCAGGTCCTTGAAGACGAGGAAAATGGCGAGAATCAACTCGACCGGACCGCATCCGGCCAGTCTGAACCACGAAGCCCTCGCGGCGTCGAGCAGGAGACTGTCCCTGCCACAGATGGACCGCATATTACGATTAATGAGCCGGATATGTCGTGGACGAGAACACGGAACTCGACATTCCCACGCCTAGATACGCGCCCTACAGCCGGCGAGACCAAGGAGGAGGGCGATTCGTCGCCTCTAGCCCGGCCAAACACCCGGCGGCCAACTTTTACTGGCCTTGTCAGGTCTCTAACACAGGAACGTGACCGTCCTACTTTGCCATACCTCAGCTGGGATGCGACTGTGGGCCGCAATTCTAATTTTATCGATTTGACGGAAGAGCAGCGCGACGAGCTTGGGGGTATTGAGTATCGAGCACTGAAGACGCTTGCCGTCGTCTTGATCTCGTATTACCTCTTATTTCACGTCTTGGGGGTGATCTGCTTATTGCCTTGGATTATGGAAACCCATTGGGGCCAAGCTGTGAAGGCGGCTGGCCTGGGACGCCCGTGGTGGGCGTTCTTTACGGCCGGCTCAGCGTTCAACGACCTTGGATTTACCCTCACACCAGACTCGATGGTTTCTTTCCAGACCGCGATCTTCCCCCTACTACTGATGACGTTTCTCATCATCATTGGCAATACGGGATTCCCCTGTATGCTCCGCCTCATCATCTGGGTGTTGTCAAAAGTTGTTTCAAAAGAAACTCCACTCTGGGAGGAGCTGAAATTCCTTCTTGACCATCCCAGACGATGCTTCACTCTCTTATTTCCCCGTAATGCGACGTGGTGGCTCTTCGCAATTCTCGTTCTATTGAATGGGATTGATCTGATTTTTTTCATCATCTTGGATGTAAGGAGCCTTCGTCCCTTCTATCTTCCGCCACTAACGTGCTTCAGATCAATGACCCGACTGTTACGGCATTGTCGACTGGGATCAAGATTGTGGACGGACTTTTCCAAGCTTCATGTACCCGAACTGCTGGATTTTCCGTGGTATCCCTCGCCGAATTACACCCTGCCGTCCAGGTTTCTTACATGATCATGATGTACATCTCCGTTTTTCCAATCGCAATTTCAGTGAGGAGAACCAATGTCTACGAGGAAAAGAGTCTTGGTGTTTATGAACCCGAAAAAGACGAGGTCAACGAGGAGAGCCAGACCGCGCCAAGCTACATCGGCACTCACTTGCGGAAGCAGCTGAGTTTCGATCTGTGGTACGTCTTCTTGGGTTTGTTCATCATCACCATCGTGGAAGGCGACCGTCTGGAGAATGAAAGCCAGTATTCATTCCAAATCTGGTCCGTTCTTTTTGAGGTTGTCTCCGCTTACGGTACTGTCGGTCTCTCGCTCGGGTATCCGGGGGTAAACGCTTCGTTTGTCAGCCAGTTCCGAGTGATATCTACTCTCGTGATTATCGCTATGCAGATTCGTGGTCGACACCGTGGTTTGCCTTACAGTTTGGACCGTGCTATCCTTCTCCCGTCGGAGTCACTGAACCAGAAAGAAATTGTGGACGCGGAACGACGGATGCGCCGACGAACATCCAACCTCAGCCAGACAGGCTCCCTTGGGCGGCAGCATTCGCAAGCTGCGTCGGAACACGGCGCCACCTCGGCGCTGGACCCAAGTCAGCGCAACGCCACCCTCAACGCAAACGCAGATCCCGTCCTGCGGCGCCAGCCCACTGCCCGATCGCAAAGTTCCCAGCAGCGATGACGTCGAATTTATTTGTCGTAGAAATTGTCATAGATTTAGCGTTTGAGCGTTTGCTGTATAAGATTATCTAATGCCTGTCTCTTTCGCTTACCTTCTGATACCCGGAGGCTTCTTTCTTTTTTCAGTACGTGTGGCTGGCTCCTGAGCCTCATATTGAATCAGACAAGTGCATTTCAATGCAACCAAAGGTGCCTTTGACCTTACTACTTTCTCCTGAAGTTGCTGCTGCCTATTCTCGGGATAAACTCGGAGTCCTGCAGATGCAGTGTGCACCGGACCGTGCTGCTTGGTGCCACGTGCCTAGGTGGGCCGCCAAGTTTCCCATATCCAGACATCAATCCGGAGCCCTACTGATAGTAGGGCTGCATGAACATCGCCCAGCCAGGCTACTCGAATAATACTCATACGCCAGGGGCAAGCCTGCCGAGACCCCCTAACCTGCGCCTCGGCTTTTTTTGGGCTCCAGACATTGAACATTCTGGACGACTCATCCAATCTCAGTTAGTACGAACATGGGACCGGGCCCCCTTTGCATACTACGAGGAGGAGTAGCTGCCCTCGATGCATACAGGGTAGCCGACCCTGTTTTCTTGGTTCAAGGTGCTCGCCCCAGCACATTGGGTACGTAGTACTCGCTTATTTTGCATTTCTAGGAATATTATACGAGGCGAAAGGATGAGTAGGAGCACCACGAGTTTGTCCCTGTATTGGAGAGATGCTATCGGATGTTACCGTGAGACAATCTCTGCAGGTAGTGTCTCTGTCCCTCGGTCGATCAGCTCTCCTGCAGTTGATTGTGTAATGTGGCTGGATTGCGGAGAAGAATAGAGGGTACCGATTGTCGGCTACGGTCAGTATTTGAAGGGGAAAGCAGAACGATCTATTAGAAGCTCTAAAACAGTCATATGAAGATGCTTTAAGATGATGAAAAGGTATGAAATCTATCCCAGGAATGCCATATTTAAATCCCTGACCATAAAGAAATATGAGAATCCCCACTGTACCTTCTAGATCCCTGTGTCTCTTTGGAGACCTCTTCTCCTGCGGATTCCATGCAGGTTCTCTCTTTATCGCGTGGGATTCATCCAAACGGCCAATATCAGCCCGAGATTCTTCCAGAATCTATCGCTGCGGGCCGACAACGACGCATTTGAATGAGCTAGACTGGTTCTGTGCGACCTTCCCCTCTGTTATAGATGTATATATGTATACTATGGTGAGGTTCCAAATGTTTTGAGGGATACTTGTGGTTTGCCTAGCAAATACAAGCAGAAAAATTGAGAACCAGTCTCTCTATGAAGTATATATGCCTTTTTTCCTTAACAACGTCCTCCGTCAAGTGCCTTCGAACATCCCAGCGCATCTCCAAGACCTCCAGCTGGCTCCATACCACGTGTGGCAACCTCCCAGCCAATCAGTGTCCTGGGATGAAGAAACTCCTTTGCCTTCCACCGGGCAAGCTTGGTGAGCTGCTGGGAATGGACCGTTGAAGCTTCGCAGCCCCCAACGGCTCTGGCCTGAGTTTTTATCTTTTCCCGGGCCGAAATTCATTTGCGCTGATTGAGAAAAAAAAAAAAAAAAAAAAAAAAAAAAACCATCTCACTGAACACTATCTGTAGACGCCCCCGTGCTCTGAAAATCTCAGGGGCTCTACTCGAATTCCCAAATTTCTCGGGGTTCCGTATATAATCGGGGTCCATATGCCCGGCTGCTTCGAGCACGATTTCGGCATGAATTATTCAATATAATGATTATTAAATTGTTAGGTGTGTCTTAGAATATATTAGAATGGTCTAGGCTTCGTCTTATGCTACTAATCCTTATATATTGGTGCAGAAAATGCAGGTCATGCTTCTGCCCAGGTGGTCTTGAGATCCATTCATTTTGATCGCCCGGCCCGTAGGCCAAGCCTAAATAGGGAAGACAGGTGCACGCGAGTCCACAGACATCTGCACCTCGGGGCAGGTCTCGAAGGCTCCAGGGCTTCAGGGCTTCAGACTCCAAGCCGCTGCAAGGGATTTTTGATTCAATTATTGGAACATCCATCTTTTTTGTTCTCGTCCTAAAGGGAAAACTGTCAAGAACCCCTCGATCCCATGCGAAACTAGGTATAGGACGGAAAGAAGAACGGACATGTGCCCCAGCAACAATCCGAAATCACTTGGCCATGTTGGAGTTCGAGGCTACGGGTGTGCGCTGACTGATTGCTCTATGGAAGCAGCGTCCATGGAATGGGGACCCGGAGAAGGTTTCCAAGGTTGTTCGCCTGCGTCGCGTGTGCTTGGAGGGTTCGCCGGAGTTCCTGGAGCAAACTAGGTCTTGACATTTTCATCAATCCAAAGGGGCGAAAGACGTCAGTCAAACCTTGTTATATGACTCCTACGGAATAGAAAGCCGCCCTCAATCATGTTAATACACCATCCCATCATTCGCAACCAGCTCCTCATCGCTCTTGTCTACCTACTTCTCGTTCTCACATACTTACTCATCTAGCGGTTTAAAAGGTCCCACTAATCATGGCACTGGACTATCGGATCGGGGGCAAATTATTTCCCTACGGCAATTTGGGATTTATCTCAGCACCTGCAAAGGGGGATGGAAAGGAATGATGATGCATCAAATCCGGTGGAATGACCTTCTCGAAGCCTTCGGGGTTACGAAGAGCAGCGAACCATTCATGCCAACCAAGGAATATGACTGCCCCTCTCATATCAGTAAGTACATCTGTGCCACAGCGTTTCTGTCTTGGGGCGATTTGCTTGCTCGATACGTACTTCCCGGCTAATGTGTTCATGTAGTTAATATAATCAAAGACCATGACGTTCTGCGCGAATCCGAGGAACTGATAGACTTTGTCAACGATCCAATCTGCGTGACTTCCACGAATTGGAGGCGGCTGGATACTGTTATAAGGTCCTGCCTGGCTGATGAAAGGCGAGACCTGGAGGGAAGAGCTCCTGGAAGCCCGCCATTAGAGAAATCCGCGAAGATGCAACTTCCCCGTCCACTCCGTTATGCACTCGGCCCACAAATCTATGCTGTGCTCCAGCACAGGGGTGCAAACAGAGTTATTACGCCGAACATCCAATATGGTGTCCTTCTCGGGAAAGACGATTGGGATATGGGGCTTGTGGTTAGATTCGAGCAGTCCGAACTTTGTCAAATGGAGCCTGAAAGAGTGCATAACCGAGATGAGTAAGATATTTTTCGCCCAAATTGTACTCTTAACTGTTATTAATGTCCTTGATTAGGAACCATCCAACTATTTCGGAAAAAGCGCAGTGTTCAGCAGAATATTGATATGTACGGGCTTGTGACGAGTGGGGATCTCGTTCAGTTCCATAAGCTTAGCGATGCTGGAGAAGTACAATCCTCGTCAATATTTCTTCTGACCGCGGAAGGCCTTCCTGTTATTTGGTCCTATCTGCGCAATATCATCCATGCGATTCAATTGGACGCCCCCCAGCCCCAGCCTCTGGAGCGAGGACCCTTCGACTACCGTCACAATCTTGATCGAATGCTTCTTACTTACAGATGGGAACTGAATCCAGATGGAACACCCTTGGAGAAGCATGTAAATGACGGGAAAGGCGATGAAAGGGCCGGTCGTCGAGCAGCAAATCGTGAGATAATCGAACGCAGATACATTCGATCGGCTGAGTTGACTACTCGGTGTATTACGAGAGGCCCAAGGAAAACCCAATGGCACTAAATCTCGTTGTCGCTGAGACAAAGAAATTTGGCTCCGTGAGAGAGGGAGTAACCCAATGCATGGGGTATATGGGCATCGTACACAACCTCCGAAAGGAAGCTAAAAAGGCCAATACCATCGTATACGGAATTGCCACCGACGGCTACGACTACATCATTATGGAGGTCAACGCGGGTTCTATTATCTCCAGATCCGAAAAAATATCTTGGAAGCAAAACGAGTCGTTGATTTATTCAACGGTCTGTGCGATGGTTCGGCATGCCCGATCGCTTTCGCCCCTACACTCTCGAATAACGACCGATAACATCTAGATCGTTTGTTGTGGAATCCTGGTGACAGGTTCGAAAACATATTTGCGAAGACGAATTGCATCAAGTACGGCCAAAGCTTTGGCCCGAAGCTAATACACATGCATCTTTTTAGGGGAGTCTTAAGTACGGTCTATCCAGGCCCGAAGCATGACCACCTTATTCCAGGAGAGAGCCGCAAGTACGGCTTCGAGCCGGAAGTAAACGAGCACCTCCCTCGCACGAGAGCGTCAAAGTACGGCTTATGCCTGAAGCATGACCAGGAGAGAGCCACGAGTACGGCTTCGAGCCGGAAGTAAACGAGCACCTCCAACGAGAGCGTCACAAGTACGGCTTATGCCGGAAGCGTGACCACTTTTTCCCCAGCAATTTGCTCGCGCCTCAACGTGGCGCTGGGGTCTAGTAGCCTGTACCCATATAGGTGAAGCCAAGTCGGGCATTATAGATAGAATACCTAGTAACTAGTCTCTCGTCGTCTGATTCTGAACTCGAGATGCAGGAACTCGGGAGGGCATGCCGATATATGAAGCTCCGTACTGTCCACTCTCTTACCTTGAATACATCGGCACAGGCCAACAGCCCTTCCCCAGCACCCCGTAACCCAACTATCCAACTCCCTCCTCACCTTCACCCCCGTCAGAGTTATCGATTGCCACGAACTCGAAGTGAACCCCATCCGAGGAATTCCATGGATAACCACACTGGCACATCCGCTATCCATCCGAATCCGATGGGCCATCGCTATGCTATGTTAAAATGAACAAGATTCTCAAGACTCCGCCCAGAAAGACCAAAACCTATCCAATATACCCAAGGCACATGGCGAGCCCACCCGACATTGAAACCTCGCCCTTGGCATCAACGGCCACAAGTCCCGCCCCAATGCTCGTCAAACCCAACGGACCAATCTATCCTGGCCGCCAACGGCTTCCGGCTTGCCTTATGCACCAGGACGAGTTGCAGCGTATACCCACCACTGAGGCGGAGCTTGTAATTTTGGCTCGATAGTTCGGTACTTTGGGCGAGCAAACTGCGGTTGATTCTCTCCAGTATCGTGGCCTGAAGGACCCAACATGGTGATGCGTGGGGAAAAGAAGATGAGATTAACGTGACAGTGAGGGAGCAGGCGAGTAAGGGAGAGGGAAGGACGGAGAGAAGGCGGGAGGGGTAAGAGAACCGAGAGAAGAGAGCAAGGGGAAGAAAAGTAGCAAGCCCAAGTCGAGATATCTACAACACGCAGGCGGACCACGGGAGCCATATTTGCCCTATTCTGCCCACTTTCAACACGTGGTTTGGATTCGGCGGAAATGCTGCCATACTCAATAGATTCGAGTCAGTTAAATACAATGTGGAAGCCACCGCACGGGTATACAAGACATGCATCAAATCATAAAACAAATGAGAATCGTTATAAAGCCACGCCCAAGCCGCAAGCAGCTCTATAATCCACGAAGCAAACTTCCCTCCGCAAATGGACTCGGGGGGGACACATCCAACATCGGTCTCGTAGCGTTGCGATCTCCTGTAGCAACGCCATGCCCAATGGGCGCCCCAGGTGCAGGAGGGAGACTTCCTGTTCCGTTTCGTGCGAGGAGGCTGTTCGGGGCAAACGCCTGCTCTTGCACAACCGCCGAGTCGATCGGTGTAGTCGCAGATGATGGAGCATTATGATGTCGATAGCGGCTGCTGGTGCTGCGGACGGTGTTCGAGCGATTCCGAGTTCGCGTTTCGGTGGTTGATGGCGGTTCTGTTGGTCGTCTCCAGGTCTTCGCTGGGGGGATGGCGATGCCACCAGCGGCCTCGAGACCCGTCGCGGCGTCGATCAGCGGCCCGCCAGAGTCCACTGTAATACCCCTTCCCTTGCGGTTATGCTGAGGAGGCTCTTGATAGACAGGTGTCAAGTCAACAAGCGGTTTGCCTTGCTGGAGTGACTGAGTTCGTTTAACTAGGCCGTCCAAGTCAGGTCCCTGTGCCGAAGCTATGCTGTTCGACCGGCTACCGGGGCGTGACGCGCTAAATCGACGGTTTGTGGTTCCAGAGCCAGCAAGACCTTGGTTGAAAAGCAAATCAGCTTCTCTCTTTTCCCGATCCTCCCTCTCTTTCATTGCCTTCTGTCGGAGGGTGTACGCTCGCCCAAGTAGACCGGATGACGAGAAGGGGTTCTCTTCACCTAACCGCGCTGTTGCTGGTTCGGGTTCAGCTGCCAGAGATCTCGGGAAGGATGACGGCGGGGGTCCATGATCTCGAGAGGATCTCCTGCGCAAGCTTTGCTGCTTTCTAGAACGTTCAATCGAAGACTCTTCGTCGGTCTCACTGCTCCGGTGATTTATGGTGGCTAAGAGTGGTTTTAACGGTCGAGCCTGCGTGGGCTCATCATGCACCCGTATCGTACCGGCTGCGCGCTCACCACCTTCGGGTTGACCGGCTCCGAGTTTGTTAATGAGGTACCAGCTGCGCCAGGTTTGTACAGCCCTATACCAACCATCGGCAACTGATTTGTCGTTGGTCGCAAAGAAATGAATGAAGTTTTCGGTCGAAAGAAACATGCTCGACTTTTGCTGACTCTTGATAGCATAGCAAATCTTCTTTGGCGGCTTTACCTTATGCGAGAGGAAGGTCGGTGTGGGCGAATAAATGTCGAAATCGGAGAGATGGCAGACATTCGTCTGCTCTTTCGCCATCTCCTTTCTTGAAAGAATTATCTGTCCGTCTGAGCGAACTGTGAGAAATCGCTTATCCCATTTTCGCGGCTTTTGAGAGTAATATAAGTGAAAAGTTGCGTCCGTAGGCGGCTTCGCCGACACCTTCTGAGCGTCAAGAAAGTCAAGCGCGTCCATGCTGGGGGCTGGAACAATGATCAAAGGGTTTTCTGCGTCGTGGGCCCATGAATTTAGGACGTCCCGGACACATTCGTATCGACGTAAGGGTCGTTCGAGGCCTTGAGCAGTGAATGATTCCATAAGAATAAAGCGAGAGGGTTGGATTTCAGATATGTGGTGCGAAGCAGACACTAATATGTCATGAGCGGAGGTCGAGGGGCTAACGCTAAGTTTCAGGGAATCCTTCTTATATTGAACGAGCACACGTCGCTCGCCGGCATTGACCGCCGAAATTGGAGCATCGATTCCAGGGAAAAGTGCTGGGGCGTTGGCTTCCGCTGCTTCGTCCACAGAATGGCCGTGACTTGTCTTATCCTTTGGGCGTGAGAACCCCATCGCTTCTCTCAGAGATTTCCGCCACGGTTCATTATGTGACCGATGCCGAGTCGTGCCGTCGTCAGTTTCATGTCGATTCCCAGCCTCGCGATCCGTCGCCGGTCTCCGTCGGGTGGCTGGTCTCTGGCGATTCGACGGTGTCACAAGCGACTCGCTACAACCTCCTGTCAATCGATCCATCGCAGCCTGTCGGTCTCTTTCGCGTTCCTCCTGCTCCGACTCGCTCGAGACGTTGCCTTTCCCTCCGATTATTCCTTTCCCACTTGTATCACGTCTCATTGCATCCATAAATCTTCCTCGCGCCTTCGCCACATCCTCTCCGTATGAGTCTTTAGAGGGGCGTGGTGAAGGGTAGTCATCGTGGGAAGGCATTATGGGTTTTGCTCGAGGCGCTGCATACTGTTCTGGTGAAATGGGAAGAGGCGGGGGTGGAGGCGCATCGGACGTTGAATTCGACGTGGAAGGCTTTTGGCGTCGATAGCGCGACATGCTTTTTTTGATCGTCGGAGTCGAGCCACTCGTCCAATCTGGTGTATCCTGCGACACAGCCGCCGATGCGCTGTAGTGAGTGGACACAGGTGGCCCTGCGGTATCCAGCGGACTTATTCTTTGCACATCGCTCGAAGCGGCTCTTCTCACGGAGCGATACCGTGAGAATTTGGCCGGTGTCGGTCCCTGGGCCCCAATGCCTGTGTAATCCTGTTTCTCCGTAGCCATCATTTCTGTCGTTTCGCGTCGTGTATCTCTTCAATGTATTCGCGTAGGCGCTCCGAGCATTTTAGGGTTGATATGGGAGCAAAAAGTGATTCGCGTGACTTGTCGCATGCGATTTCGGATTTCCGTTTGCGATTCAGTCGGGATTCGGTTCGAGGACGGAGACAGTGCGCGGGCGAGAATTTTGAACAAAACACACTGATTGCAATAGGTATGTTCCTTGTTAGACAGCATGAGCCAGCAAAGGTTTCAGAGATACCTCTGTCGGCGAGGTGCTATTGCCCTCTTAAAGGCTGCAAAGACGTTTCACAGGCGTTTCTGTGGTCTGATTCCAGCGCCTGAAGAGGAACAAAGGCGAATCGCACCCCGTCGGAGAAAGTAGGAGAGGGGAGATCGATTTTTAATCGCAGCCAGGCGCCTGGATCAAGTGGAGATTTTAAATCAGGTACTCGGCGAGTCGCTGGTTGTTTTGCGACAGTGGACCTGCAGCGCGAACCACCTGCTCAAGGCAAGGTGGCGCCCCAGAACGAGACGAGCCACCGCAGTTCCAGTTGGAGGAGTGCTTGTCGTCGAGTCAAATGCACGAACAGCTGTTCGGCGACGATCGCATCCCCCGTCCAAGGCCCGAAAACAAGGCAGAGAGCAGGGCTCAAAATTCCTCCAAGGCCAAAACGCCCAGCGCAGTCCTTGGGGGAGAAAACCGGACTGGGTGCGGGAAATTACTGGCGCAAGTTTTATGAGGTCGGTCGGCCCCAGGAAAAGAAACAGAAGCCAGTTCGCCAAGGAAAGCCGTGAACTGTGCCTGCATGAAGTCTGGTCCTGAAGTGGTTCCCTCGATGGGTCAAGGAGATCACTCGAAGAGGATGAAAGTGGTCCAGCCTGATCATCCCACGCTTGCGGGAGATGTGCAGCGGGCGACAAAAGCTCATGAAATGAAATGAGAGTGAGACACGGAAAAGAATTGCACATCCAACCTCTTCAACATTGGCTGGCTCCATTTCTCTGTCAGGGATAATTCGCCATAGTATACATTTTGCCAACAGGCCTCAGATTGCTGTCCTCTCATACGTTGTGCGCGCTGTGTGTCTCTTCCACCGACTTCATCCTTCGTCAAGACACAATAACCCACTATTCGCTTGGCAGATTGCTTTTTATATTTCACTCAAATTATCCCAAGTTCCAATTTGCCAGTTCGAGACCAGTTGCACGTCATTTCTTGTGCGTCCCGAGGTGCTTCCGCCTAGTTTCTCGTGTTAGCCCTGACTGGGAACAAATAGCTGGGCGATCCCAATAGGACACTCACCACCACTCGACAAAGTTGACAGTCTGCAAATCTATCCCCAGCTCTTTCAAGGCCTTGGTCGAAAGATGCGTATCATAAGGTCGCTGCACAGATGCGTTCGGATCGTTCCCTTCCTTGTTTCGAATCATTCCCTTCAATTCTAAACCCAATATCTCCGCAAGTTTCTCGCAAATCTCATACTTCGTCATCCGGTCTTCCGAGGAGAACTGAAGGATCTTCGGGAGCTCACGAATGCGACCACGCTCCCTGAGATATTTGATCACAATATCACGGAGCACGCGCGCCACGTCCTCAGTGTTGGTAGGGTATCGCAGAGCCCAGTCATCCATCTTTACGCCCGCGTTCTCATCCTGGGCCTTCCACACAGCGTCAACCAGAGTATTGACAGCACTTTCAGAATTATCATTTGCGGTACCGTACAGAACCGGTACACGGACGACAACACCCATCCCGTTCTGCTTGGTCGCCTCGAGCACGGCTAACTCCCCATCCCGCTTCAGCCGGCCGTACAAGTTTGGGGCCTTTGTCTCTGCATCGGCCTCGTACGGTGCATCCCCTTCCAGCCCCGGGAAGACGTAATCCGTGGAGATATACACCAGAAATATATTACGACTAGATGTCAATTCTGCGAGCGTGCGAGTGGCGTCAACATTTATCCGGCGTGCTTTTTCAGGGTTCTTGTCACAAAGGTCGGGAAAACGATTGGCAGCACCTGCGGGGAGAGGTCAGTCCCGGTTTCAAGCGGAAGGGGCGCTTTCTCATCAGAAAACGCACAGTGGATGACAATCTGAGGTCTATACAGTCCGTATTAGTATTGATCTGGTCTGGTTTCCAATGGCACCCATAACACGCCGCTCGACCCCAGCACGCCGATATTCATTTACATACTTAGCTTCATCCAGGAGGCTCTTGATATCATCTGGTTTCTCCAGGTCAGCCTTGATGATTGTAGGTGGGTTTGGTCGCGAAAAGCCCTGGCCAACAGTGAGACAGCCGGAGCGCTTGAATCTTTCGAAAACCTGTCGGCCAAGTAGGCCGCTAGCCCCCGTTACAAGAACAGTAGTCGCCATTTTCCCAGGGATTGGGGTGGATGAGATGGGAGGGTTGTACTTTCCTCCAGCTGAGCTTGGAGGGGGGTAACAGATCTGGCGGGGCACGGGCTTAATGACGTAACAGCGGAACCCAGTCGGTGCGCCAACAGTACCTCTTCGACACAATCAGGAACAGCTGGAAAATCGGGCCCAGAACTCCCAGGAGAAGGCTTCGTCCGTCAGATTGTGGTCTCAAGAGAATGCCGCCCAGTCATGGCAATGGCGAGTCGTGCCAGCTTGATGCTGATCCGCCAGGTACGAAAGCGATTCAGACGAGAGCCACGAGAGCTTCAAGGGGCCTTAGCAAGAGGAGGCTGACAGATAGCTCTGGAGGAACCGGAACTACGATGCATGGTTTCACAATCATCGGTAGAGATTGCTCGAAATCTGGTGGTCTGGAGAAGAGCGTCACTCCCCATCGTTCAAGGGGCTCTGATGCCATTCGCCATGCTCCGAATTGTAACTATTGCCCGGCAGTATCTGGCAACGACTGAATTGTCGGAGTTCCTTTTCCGGGGCATGGAAGCGACCGCAATGCCAGGCGGTGGTTTGGCGGCTCGCAGGACAACCAGCTTGAGGCGCCCGGGCGGATATTTTCTCCTTGCCGATAAATTCCATCCAATTGGATACATAACAGTGAGATTTCCGCGGCCTATCATTCGTTGAACGCAAATTCGGTCCGACGACTCAATGTTGCCGATACCGGGCGAAGGAAAAACAGCTGACTAAGCGAGGCTTCTGCTGGATTGCATCCCACAGTTGAGTTCGGAGACTTTAAAGAGCAGGTCGCAAAGACTCGTGAGCAACACCGACGACGCCATGTCTGGGGCTCGGAATTTTTCAGTCGCCCTTCGACGGACTCGCATACCTCGGCCGCGCTTTCTTGGGCGGCCCACCGTCTCTCAATTCCCTGCCGCGACCATTACTCGCACTTTCAAACAAGCGTCAGCACTACGAGCGACGAAGGAAGTAAAGCACACGAGCGACGCTTATCCCAACCTGAAACGCGATCCTAACCTTGCTGAAATTACTGCGGAGGATGTGAAATACTTCAAACAACTGCTGGGCTCTGGATCGGCCGTGATCGACGGGGTGACAACCGATGCTACGGACGACATTGAACCATTCAATGGCGATTGGATGCGCAAATACCGTGGACACACGAAACTCGTCCTCAAGCCGCAATCGAAGGAGGAAGTTAGTGAGATTCTCAAATACTGCAATGGGAAGAAGCTGGCTGTTGTGCCCCAGGGAGGAAACACAGGATTGGTCGGCGGTTCCGTACCAGTGTTCGATGAGATCGTGATCAATACGTCGCGGATGAACAAGATTCGTTCATTTGATGAGGCTTCGGGGGTGTTGGTCATGGACGCTGGTGTTATCCTTGAAGTGGCCGATCAGTACCTGGCTGAGCGTCATCATCTCTTTCCGCTTGACCTTGGTGCGAAGGGTTCATGCCATGTTGGAGGCAATGTGGCTACGAACGCTGGGGGACTACGCTTGCTTCGCTACGGCAGTCTTCACGGAACAGTCCTCGGTGTTGAAGCAGTCCTACCTGATGGCACAATCTTTGACGGCTTGTCGACACTGCGAAAGAACAACACTGGTTACGATTTGAAGCAGCTATTTATTGGCTCAGAAGGCACAATCGGTATCATCACTGGCGTTTCAATTTTGTGCCCTCCCCGGCCGAAAGCTGTCAACGTTGCCTACTTCGGCCTGGAGAGCTATGATCAGGTTCGACAGGCCTTCGGCGAGGCCAAGAAACAGCTTTCCGAAATTCTCTCTGCGTTCGAGCTTATGGATGGCCGCTCCCAAAAGCTTGTCCGCCAGTCCACCGGCAACAAATATCCTCTAGAGGGCGAATATCCCTTCTACTGCCTGGTGGAGACCAGCGGGTCTAACGCTGAACACGATATGGAAAAGCTGGAGACCTTTCTGGAGAGCATCATGGGTGAAGGTATTGTTGCTGACGGTGTCCTAGCCCAAGATGAGACCCAGTTCCAGAGTATCTGGCGCTGGCGAGAAGGCATCACTGAAGCCCTGAGCCATCTCGGCGGTACTTACAAGTACGACGTGTCTATCCCCCTTCCCGAGCTGTACCAGCTCGTGGACGACTGCCGCGAGCGGCTGACAAAGCTTGGATTCGTCGGGGACGACGAATCCCTTCCCGTCCGTGCGGTAGTTGGATACGGTCACATGGGCGACTCGAATCTGCACCTCAACATCGCTGTCCGGCAATACAACAAAGAGGTTGAGAAGGCTATTGAGCCCTGGGTGTACGAATGGATCCAGAAACGAAACGGCAGTATCAGTGCTGAACATGGCCTGGGTGTTGCTAAGAAGGAATTCATTGGCTACAGCCAAAATAATACTAACATTGGACTCATGAAACAGCTCAAAGCGTTGTATGATCCGGTAAGTACACTACTGCAGCCAATATGGAGCACAGGAGCTAATACTCCATTAGAACGGAATCTTGAACCCTTACAAGTATATATAAACAGCGCATTATCATATGCATATCAAGCCACAGCATGTACTACAACATGTGAATAATCGATTATTAGCGACCCACTTTGACCCATTTCGCAAGCTGGATCGTTCTCTGTAGTTCAGGTTGGGCCAGAAAAAAACATCTGTTGCCTTAGGCCGAAATTCAAAAACTGGCTGACTAAGCCCACATTGCGCGACGCCTGAGGCGGCTAGATCCAGTGGTTGCCATGCGCTACCGCCGCTGTTGTTTCTCCCTGTACCATGAACTGCGGAATCGCCATCCATTGGATGTTGAGCGATGGACCCTGGGGCCCCTCAAGTAATCGAGCTTGATTGATTGACATCGCTCTCCAACTTCCTTCCTGTATTTTTTTTTCAAGGTGGCTTGCTCGACCTGTTCTGCGCAGCGACAGGCTCTTGCTGGGCGGGAATCAGGGAGCTGTCTGGGCACCCCTTGTTTTTGCTTTTCCATATCTTCCGGTCCCGATTAGCTCCCGCCCCTGAGCTTCAAGCTTCGAGGGTTGAACGGCAGTCGGAATGTCGCGAGCCATGGCGGACGATATGGCAAGTCGGTACCAGATGATGGAGGAACTGGGAAGTGAGTGCTAAAATCAGGCCAATTGAACCCATTGTGAAAGCTGACGTGTTGTCGCAAAGGTGGAAGCTTCGGAACGGTATACAAGGCGATTGACAAGACGACGGGGGAGATTGTCGCGATTAAGCATGTGAGTATTTCTTCTGTCTGCCGCCGACCCTATCAGGCCCAATTGACCCCGTGGCTCTATTCTAGATTGATCTTGAGTCGAGCGAAGATGACATCCAGGAAATTCAGCAAGAGATCTCCGTTCTGGCGACATGCGCAAGCCCCTATGTGACGCAGTACTACGCAAGCTTCCTTCGAGGACACAAGCTCTGGATTGTGATGGAGTATCTGGGCGGAGGGTCGTGTCTAGACTTGGTGAATACCCATTATCTCGCTTTGGTGGGGGGTCGAGCTAACTGGGAACTGCGTTGTAGCTGAAACCCGGTGTGTTCAACGAAGCGCACGTTGCCATTGTCTGCCAGCAGCTTCTCCAAGGTCTAGATTACCTGCATAGCGAAGGGAAAATCCATCGCGACGTCAAAGCAGCCAACGTTCTCCTTTCGCACACTGGCAAAGTGAAGCTGGGAGATTTCGGGGTTGCTGCACAACTCATCAACATCAAGTCTCAACGCAACACTTTTGTCGGAACTCCATTCTGGATGGCCCCGGAGGTTATCCAACAGGCTGGCTACGATTACAAAGCGGATATTTGGTCTCTTGGTATTACTGCGATGGAAATAATCAACGGGGAGCCACCGCACGCGAGTACACATCCAATGAAGGTGTTGTTCCTGATCCCGAAAGAGCCGGCTCCTCGGCTACAGGGCGATGGATACAGCAATGCGTTCAAGGACTTTATTGCACAGTGTTTGACCAAGGACCCGGAGCGCCGACCGAGTGCAAAGGAGTTGTTGAGACACAAGTTCATCCGAAATGCTGGCAAGACAGAAGCGTTGCAAGAGCTGATTCAGCGGAAGCAGGATTGGGATGCTGGCCGAGGTGTCTCACGAAACGTCAAGTACTATGCGGAGTCTCTGTATGCGATCTTAGGAACTCGGGGACACGGACAACGGCTGACTGTTTGGTGATCTAGTAATACGATTACGCACCTGAAAGACGACGATGGCTGGGTATTTGACACTGTGAAGGCGCCCACCATGGTCATCAGAGAAGACTCCGATGACTCCGAGAATGTGTCGAACGTTAGGGATCCTCTCTATGACGATTCCGCTGAGATGGTGGAAAATCTACGTATCTCCAGTCCGCCAAACAGACAAAAACACCCCAATAACACCGCCGTGCGTCGCATCCCCGCACCTGAGCGCAGTCCTTCTCTTAGACGGCCGAAGCGACGATCCAGTGGTGTAAAGCAACCACTTGGGGTAGATTTGACGTTCGGCAACAGCCCGTCGACGGTCCGCCAATTCCGCCGCGTGTCTGACAAGGTCCCAACCGAGGATTCGCACTTATCCCAGCCACTAGGCAGAGCGGAGGAGAACTCGAGTCCCAAGTCTTTGTACTCCGAGCCGGCGAGCAAAGAAGCCCAGCTAGGGCGACGGGCGTATACAAAGGCTGTGGGTCTCGCGTGCCAGGAGGTTTTGGGAACGACCGGAGATCAAGAAAAGCGGGAAACGATTTCGCGGCTTGCGGAGGCTTTCAGTGACCTGGAAATGGTCGACCCAGAGGGCCTATACCACATTCTCAGGGCCACAAATGAGAAGTTGATCAGGTGAGTCGTCAACAGAACCGAATCAAGTGCTTCCGCTGGTGATGCTAACGGAACCTTGGGTCAGCGACTCCAAGCTGTCAACTCTCGTCCCACAAGCTCCACCTCCCGAATCCCCACAGCGGCCACGCCTCGTTCTCGCTCAAAACAACCCACACCTGAAGAGTCACCGACGGCGCCAATCTGCGGTAATGGCTGAGCCGAATCAACAGCCGCAGAATCTCCCGGGCCAGCCGGTAGCAGGCATGGAGCACATCAAACAACTTTCTGACGTGCTTTATCAACGGTGGTCTGAAGGTCTCCGCAACCGGTGGCCCGGAGTATAAAACCGACTTTTCCTCGTGCTCCATATGATACCCAAGGCATTTAGCTGCCTGGTCCTTCGATTTGTACGACGCTCGTTTTTGCCAACACCATACACCATAATACCCTCGTTTTCTGCATGGGTTTGCGAGCGTGAGATCCCTCTGGAGGCCTCGTATCGTCGAGGCTCACTCCATTTTGCATGGCTTGCTGCTACCGCCCCCCTAGCACCGCTAATACGCACTTGTGATGTTGACGGTCGCTCCAGAGCTGGTTCTGGACGGAATTTTCTGCTATTTCTTTCCAGTGAAATATTTCCCCTTTGAGCTTGTGATTATCTGACGACTCCGCCCTGTCAGACGCCTGGCGTCATCCATATCTTCCCTTCGTTGCTCATTTTGGACTAACCCTTTATATTTGTGAGATACATGAGGTGTTGGTGTTTGTAGGTATTGCAATTTGGTTCTTGTACATTTAGAGCTGGGTATTCGTACCGGATTTATAAGATAATAGGACTCTTCTGATCATCAGGGCTTCTTTTGGATTATATAGCCCCTTCAAGCGGTTTAGGGACATCCCGATTCTCTCGCCCAAATGTTCACTGCGCAGCAAAAGCGAAGCGCCCAAGGAACTGCTCGCCCACCACGGGACCACTCCGTCCGCTTTTTGGGCGTGAACCGCAGCTTGTATTGAGCCGGCGTCTGAGGCGTTCACGGTAGCTACGAAGTTCCGCCGCATTTTAGAAGGCAGAGGCAGGCGAGGCGCTGAATCCGTGCGGCTCCGAAGAGTATCTCGTTCGGAATCCGCCTGTCGCCGTCGATAGTCATCATAGTCTGCGCATTGAAGTGAGAGGTGATGAAGGAGCGAAACATCACGACATATCGTTTGGAACTTGCCCTCTCTCAAGATCGGATTCAGCATGAACAAGTCTCGGACAATAGTGGGGGAGGGCCAATCCATCCGGGCAGCACGGACTCGTCTTGACGCCGTAAGGAAGCGCGTTACGCTGCTCAAATCATCGAGAAGGCCGAGGATCTCGAGGATTAGGTCGGCGGGGAGTCGGTCAAACGGGCCCAGAGGAGGTGTTGTCATGGGAGAGGCATGTTCATCGTCAGCTGTGATGTCTTGCCAGCTCAATCAACAGCCTGCGGACAGCGCCGTTTGAGGCCATTTCGACGGTGCTCGTCCACATGGAGCGAGTCAACCACACCACCTCCAGCATCCGTCCCCAGCACCATCTTCCATCGGCATCAAGAAGTGAACAATAATGTCATCGGTCTTCCTCGCGCTAATTCCAAATTCGCCGATCGGCCCCTGAACTGACTGAAATGGAAGGGATACGCGTGGCGGGCCGCCTGGGGAGTCCCAGACGTGCTAAAGCAGCAGACTAATTAAACGGCAGTCCTGAGCTCTGGGCTTCACCACCAACTCTCCACGACGACCTCTTATTCTTAACTCTCACCTCAATTTCTCCGTCCTCCGGATTCTATCTTCTTCCCTTCTCTCATCCAGGCGTGCGAGGATCCCCACACGCCCACGCTCCTTTCCTCGCTCTTTTCTCCAGTCAGCCTCCTCGTTTCCTTTTGTCCAACCCCTTTCACTCACTTTCGTCCTTCGCTTCCTGGGCTCGTCGGATTGTATCGCTGGAATGCCGTGACCCTATCGCCGTCCCCTCGATAAGCTCGCTTGTTGTGCCGTCGTTCCTGATTCGCGATGGCGGATTCTCCGGGAACGACCCAGGCGGAATCCACGCCGAAACCGTCCCAAACAATGACCGCCTCGATCTCTGCGACTGAAGCGTTGCCGCCGCCACAGTCGAAGCGATCGTCTCTTCCTCCTCGCCCTCACGGTGCTGCTCGCCATACCAAACGCTTGACCTTGAACTTCCCAATCAATACCCAAGGAATCGCTTTCAACCCCAGCGCCTCGTCGTCACCGTCTGGATCAATGACACCCGCTACTCGATCGTCCGCGCGACAGTCTCCGGTTCACACTATCTCCACACCTCCGTTTGACGGCCACGATGACGGCACGAGCCTGCTGAGGGCTATCGCCTCTCAGGAGCGAAGAGTACTGGAGCTTCGTGAGGAACTACAACGGGCTGAAACGGAGCTGGATTCGTTGAAGAGACAATGGGCAGCCTCGGAAACGACTCGGAAGCGGACAGAAGTCAACCATCGTGCGGAAGCTATGCAGCCTCTCAAATCTCCGGACGTAGCGCCTAGTGCTACTGCGCTGTACGCCCACAGCCGGGAGCAGAGTGTCAGCGGTACTGCGAGCCCCGTCCCTACCCAAGTCAGACTCAGCCGAGAGCTGGAAAGACGCCAAAGTGTGCTGGCGGCCGCAGCTGCAGCTGGAACCTCTGTTTCAGCAAATGGCCGGCGAGTCTTTCAAGGATCTCATACACGGGCTTTGTCTTTGTTATCGCCCGCCCCAGGCTCCGGAGGCAAGCAGTCAAACTCCGATTCCGACTCGATGCAGATGGACAATGACCGCGGAAGCCGGCCTCCACGATCGGCCACCATGCCGTCCGTCGATCGCAGTGCACCACCCACTACAGGAACACCGACCGAGGATATGATAACTCAGTGGCGTAAGACGATGCCGATGCCGATGCCTCCTGCCTCGCGGGACCTGCTCATGCGCACGGGCAAACAGATGGCTTCAGACCTGAAGGAGGGACTGTGGACTTTCTTGGAAGACATCAGACAAGCAACTGTTGGAGACGAAGGGATCAATGCCACCGCATCGCGGACGATGCAACCCTCCCGCAACCGCGACTCCAGTTCCACCTCCCGAAGCCGAGATCGATTATCCGTACAAATAGGGGCCCCGTCACAATCGCCGTCGTCCGCAAGTAAGAGGACGAGGACAAAAACAAGTGGTAATAACTCCAAGTCCGCGGACATAGAGGCCTCGTTCTGGAGTGAATTCGGCATTGATTCATCTGCCCAGAAGTCCCCAAACGCTCTCAGAACACCGCAAACACCCGGCGCTCCTCCGAACAGTCACAAGCGCGGAGATCCCAACACGCTCGACGTGGACGAAACCTGGGATGATTGGGATACACCACAACCGAAGAAGTCACATACACCCTCGTCGAGCCGGTCTACCATCGAATCCCGCCAGGACCAGTCGCCGGTCACCCAAACGAGTAGTCCTCGTACCAGTACTAGGTAGGTTTTGGCTTGCATATCGAGCGTGAGACATGTCTTGTTTCATTACCCCCTTTTCTCAAATTCTACTGCTCTTGTGTCAGATAAACTTGTCTGACGGGTTTCAGCTTCGGTGACTGGCGCCACGATATCCCCGACCCTAGCGTGTCAGATGGTATCCCCTGGCCAGCTCTGACACAAGCTGCACCCCCGAACCTCACCCGCACGGCGGCAAATCTCATGGCGGAATGGGAGCGCAGCCTTTCACCGTCGCCGCTGGGCTCCCCATCCCTCGGCAAAGCCAGCAAGAAACAGTAAAGCCGTGAATACAACTTGGTCTCAAGACTTTTCTTTTTAACGGCCACTTCTCCAACTCAGTCTCCGGCGCTGAAACTGGGCGAGCGCAACTGAACCGCTGTATATATGGACACGAACGAATGTGTACGATCTCTTTTTATACGTTCTCGCGGACCGAACTGTTACTATCTTGAGCATGACGGGAATACGGCTTCACGGAGTATTACGATTTGGGTCTTGATTGCCTCTTGACCTTGATGATGAGTGGTTTTGCTATATTATATTTCTTTCTCATGAAGCCTTTTTTTTTTGTCTCTTACTTTCTTTACCAGAGTCTCAGGTGGCAGCCGTGGGTGTACCTCTGGCGACCGTTGCCTCCACGTTTTAGACGTATCCCGTCTGACGATGTACCTTATTGACTTGATTATGAAGGTGTAAGCCATTACCATTAATGAAACCTGACTACTTGCCATGTCCCCCAACTCCGCGAGCGCTTCCCCAGGTTTGAGGTCGGACACCAAGTTTAATGACCTCAGGTAGGTAATGAAAGTCTCTCTCACCTTGGACGAGACGAACAACGCTTATCAATGCACAAGTGCGGAGGCTTCATCTGACTTCCAGGTTGCAGCTGACTCCTTTATGAGGCGAGCTGCAGGAGATGTCCAAGACAGCCAATCACACACGCTTGTGGATTACGGCAAGGCTGTCTTTGAGGTACAGTCGTTCGGTGATAGGCTGGCTTGCTCATACTCGAGGCTGCAAGAAGATTACGATCAAATGGCGACGAGGCAGAGCAGCTGCCCAGCTGACCTGAAAATTATGAGTGAGAGGCTCTCTCCCCTTTTCTCTTCAAACTTCTCGGGCTCACCTTCGGTGTGTTTCCCCCGCCACGTCAAAAATTAATCACCAAGAAAGAGTCACCGAAGCAAGATGTGCTGGAGAATCCACAAAACCCGTGCTCGCTTTCCCGACTGCACAGAGAAATCTCGCAAAAACTGTCTGAACTATGACCCCGTCGACGACCACATTCGATGGTGTGTTCTCGCCGAACAACGGGGTCGTCTATGTTCAAATATCATCCCAACGTCGCAGGGAGCCTCGACGAAACGGCGGATGAACTGCCCTCGGCATCGCAGCAGGGTTGCACCAACGCAGCCGGCTGTGAATCGCTGGTTTTGGTACGGAAGAGGGTTGCTTTTGGGGCGGAGTGTGCATGCTGCTGCTTGAGATATGTTTCGTTCGTCGTGGGAGGCTTGACCGACTGAGCCTTTCGGAGATCTTAAAATGCCGTCAACGATGTCAGGGCCTGCCTCAAACTCTCCAACCCGGCAGACCCCAAGCCGCCGAACAGATCTGCTTGGTGACGGAACACCAAAGCCCCGTTGCGGGTGTGCCTAGTGGTCGGATGGTCGCATGGGTATACAATAGGACAGAAAGGGTTATCTTGAATTGTTGAATCATTCGGGGTGTGGCTAAGTTCGGGGGAAAGGTCGTGCGACGAGATTTCGTATACCTAAGGTATTATACGGTTAACCTCGGGGAGGAGCGCTCTGGAGTCCTGAGCATCTTCCTCCCGTCATTCAGGGGTCCATCCAATCCTAGAGAGAAGGAGCCTGAATAAGGAAGTTACGAATGATGGATCACGATATACGGATGGTTTCACAGTGTTTCAAGTTATTCTCAATTAAGGCGAGTACCTATGAGTAGGCTGAGACACTTTCGAATCGTACGACGACGCTTGCCGACTCGGAGGAACCCTGTACCGCAACGCCACATCTAATCGTAACGTTCGCTCGCCGCTACCAAGAGTGTCGAGGTTGGTCGAGGATGCCATGTACCTCAGTCCTGAACAGCAAACCGTCTGGGTCGCAACCCAGCCGCTCTAATAGCTCATCCACACGGGGCTGCCAATAAAACTCAACGCGAAAGTCCCTGACGTGCTTGATGGACACCAGGTCCTGCATGAGGCTGACCGGTTCGCTGTCCCTCACAACCATCCCACCGTGTTATGCCGGAGACCCTCTATGTGGTCCCTAACCCTGCGACATGCATTTCCCCAGCCACTTATTGTCTGTTCTTGTTGCCCAGTAGCCCTGGGGTGAACTAGCCGTATATCAAGATGCAAGGTCCTTATCATTGCCAGCCGATCCAAACGCATAACTAGCGGGAACTCAACAAGCGGTCGGGCTTGTCGAACATGGATAATATAGTAAGTATAGAGAAGCCCGATTGCCTCAGAGTAGACCCTTCGGCACGAGCACAGCAATCCCAGTATTGTTACAGGCCGTTGACCGTGTCGTGGCTCATCTTGCTGGACAGTCCCATCGAAGAAATGCCATCATTGGGGGGCAGCAAGCGTGCTGCCAGCCGCTAACGTTCCTTTCGACAGAGTCGGTGCACCGAATACCAAACAATCGCTTATGAGTGCTAGTAATGTGGACCACCTGATTGCCCTCGGGTGCCAGCACCTCCTCGTACATCAGCAGGCGGATATCCGGGTTGAGTTGATTGAAGAGCCTTGAATTCTGTCGCAGCTTCAAGCCTGGGAAAATAGATTTGTTTCCGCAAGACGGTGGTGATAGTGAGCGGTGATGTTTCGGAAGTGCCCCTGGGACTCGCCGCGCCACGACCATCCTGTGGAATCAAGGTCTAGCCATGTTTCTCGGGGTACTTGTCTTCACAACCGCGGTGCACAGAGACACACACATCACAATGCACAAGGGCTAATAGCGATAAGCGCCAGCCAGATTGTCGCTTCTTTGGCATAATGTACGACTTTCCTGCCGGGAGCATTTTCTTCGGTCCTCATCTTTCGGCGAGCACTAGCAGTGAGAAATAGCTACCGGCAGACTGCGGACGATCAGCCCTTCGTAAGTCTCAACTGGAGCGACAAGGCTGTCAGAAAGGGAGAATCTCTCTTGGTGGACGTCATCTTCTCGCCTTCCATCCAGGTGCCAATGCCCAAGTAGCCAAGTCCTCAGATGGGGTTTAGCTTGTTTGCGTTTGATACCATTGGCAAAATTGTTCAAAGTTCAAGTCACACTCCGAACAAACGTCGCTCGCTCTCGAATTCCGTAGGGAAGCGCATCCAGACCCCGGAGTTAACCATGCTCTGTTGTGGTGGCGATTCTATCAAATCCATAGTTTTACTAGAGTCACATGATCTCAAGTCTGTCAACTTTCATTCACGTGACTAAACTGCACATTTGGCCTCTCCAGCTCACCAGAAATAAATTCTCTCTCATCGGCTCTGGGGTTGAGAGAAATCATCGGGCTTCACTTTTGATCTCTGTCGCGATTTCATTATTTTATTCCACCATACTCTGCGTGGATACCCATCAGTACCGCATATACCCTTTGGGTATACCCTTAATATTAGCATTTTGCTTTCCTAATCCGGATTCGATTCTCTCGTCATGAACTTCCCAGGAACGAGCGGCTCCTCCGCCGCTGGCATGGCCGGCTTCGGGGGCCTCGGTGGAGCTAGCGGTGCGCAAGGCATGTCCGAGCAAGAGCAAGCTATGGTGAAAATGGTTCGTCAATCTATGCTCTGTCATCCGCAACTTGGAACTTCCCAGTCCCGAACAACCTTCTAACCCGCCACACTGCAGATGCAAAACGCCATGGAATCATGTCCTCTGAAAACTGTCATCTCAGGGACAATGGGGTTCGGTCTCGGTGGTGTATTCGGCTTGTTCATGGCTAGTGTATGTCTTCCTCCCCTCCAATAAAGCCGCTAATCAGCATCACATGCTAACCCGAATCCTGCTACATACAGATGTCCTACGACTCTACATTCACCCCACAAGGCAAAGCTGTCGCCGATCTCCCCTGGCGGGAGGCTGTCCGCCGCGGCTTCAAAGACATGGGATCACGCTCCTGGTCCTCCGCGAAGAATTTCGGCATCGTCGGCGCCCTATACTCCGGAACGGAATGCTGCATTGAGGGACTGCGCGCGAAGAACGATCTCACGAACAGTGTCGCGGCGGGGTGTATTACCGGTGGAATTCTGGGTGCGAAGGCTGGTCCCCAAGCTGCGGCGTTTGGGTGTGTCGGTTTCGCGGCTTTTAGTGCGGCTATTGATGCTTATATGCGAATGCCAGAGAGTGACTGAGGAGGTGCATGGCAGAATCGGGCGAATTTGACCGCGCAAGACGGGCCTGGCCCACTTTATGTTCGGGACGTGAATTCTTGTGTCAGTGTTGACTGGGATGGCGTTATTTGGGATAGATGGGTTGCATATCGGCGTTGGGTATATGTATCAGCTTGTTAATGTGGTTTGTGAGTTACGACTCGCCGCTCGTGTATACTATTTCATGCATGTGTATAGACCAGATATGGATGGAGGATTGCAGAGAGCTAAATTTCATGCCAGTGGCGGATTAAGCTCATTCACGCGTTGTTCATCTGAGGCTTGCTCCTCTCCAGCGAGCCGTATATGTATCTATAAAACTCCCTTTTTTCACCCAACTTCTCTCCGTCAAACCTAAACAGTCCCCAACTCAACCACCCTTCCACCATACTTATTATCCTCCTCATCCCCCGCTTTTGCCTGGAAGCTCGCCAAAACCTCCCGATCCAGTCCCGTACATTGATACTGCTTGAACTTCCAAGCTGGAAGGCCCGAATCAAAGAGCTCGTCGACCTCCTCGAGACTTCGCCCCTTCAACTCCGGCATAAAGAACCAGGTCCAGATTGCGCCGACACTTGCACAGGCGCCCCAGACATACCCCAGTTTGGCGCCGAGGTTTGCACCGGGCGTTGAGAGGAGGTACGGCGTCGTGTAGACGACTACGAAGCCGACGACGACGTTCCATGCTGTCTGTTTTTGGTCATGTCTATCAGTACAGATATCAAGAGTGAGATGAGAAACCGAGAAAAGAGGGGAAAATGGTACGCACCGAGAGAGCCATCGTCTTCTCACGCAGCGTGGCTGTTCCGACTTCAGCGGCTGTGATATATGCCGCGGGCCCCAGCGTTGCGTGGAGAATCGCAGCGTATAGGATGAAAGAGGCGACCATTCCGTTCGTGTCTGATGTCGACCTGTTTGGTTTCGCGCCCAGCCCACCGATTAGACAGAGGAAGACGGCTTGCAGGTAGCAGCCGTGGAAGGTGAGGTCGCGACGGCCGAAGACGTCGAACATGTACATTCCGATTATGGCGGTGACAACGGAGACGCCGTTGTTTATGGCCTATACCCTTTTATTCAGCTGGGTTTTTTCCCCGTTTGTGGTAATGAGAGGGGAGGAGGAGGACTGACGGCATAAGCAAAGGCCTTATCGCCCAATCCAACCTGTTTGTAGAACGTCGGACCGTAGGAACTGCTGAAGGTGACCCCCGTCAGCTGTTGAAGGGACATAATCACCAAGGCAATCGAGGTGCGGCGTCGATTGGACGCATTGAAGAGGGCCTTCCACGGTGCCTTGTCAGATCTATTGTCGGAGTTCTCGAGAGCAACGATCTCAGCCTCACAGAGGCCCTCTTCAGCTGCCCTTTTAGGACGGAAGACCTTGAGGGCCTTGAGGGCGTCTGAACGCCGGTTCTTTGAGATCAACCAACGCGGGGAATTGGGTGTAAAGTATAGTCCTGATAGGATGATGAGGGCTGGAACCATTTGGACCCCCGTTGCGACCATCCATCCGGCGTCGGTGGTGAGTTTGGACAGACCCTCGTTGACGATACCGGCGATCAGGGATCCGAATGTGAGGAACAGTTGGATTGATCCGACGCAGAAGCCTCGCAGGGCTGCGGGACAGATCTCGGATTCGTAGGTTGGGACCACCTCGGGCATGTTAGGGCTGTTTCTGATAGCAGTGCGGCCAGGGACATACATTCTCAACCAACCCAACTGCTCCGTAGATGAGCATCCGGCCCACAATGAACTGCGCTGGTGTGTGGCTTGTGACTTGAACTGACAGTTATCTTATATCAGTCGCTTGTTTCCATCATTGGTTGTGTGCTAGGTAGCCTCACTAACTGTGCCGATTATCTGGACGCAGCAGGTAATAGCCATGGACAAGCGATGTCCCCATCGTTCGATCATCGGACCAACGATGACGGCTCCAATGAACTTTCCGATCAGAGGCAGGCTATCGCAGTCAGATATCTGATCCACGAGAGCATCGAAGTCCGTACCTGTTCATCAACGAGACAATATGGGTAGGGATTGCATAGTCCTCCTTCTCCTCGCTCCATCTGCCAAACTTTCTCAGAAACGGGTCAAAGGTCTGCACTCCTCCGAATGATGCCCCGTCACTGTAAAGGCATGTCAGTTAGAAGCACCGCTCTATTTCGCGCATTTCGTGTTGCATACTAGCCTTCGGAGAGAACACTGTTAGCACCGTAACCAGCAATTCACAGCCACATTCAGACAGACCACTCACCAAAGAAGATGCTTCCCATTGAATAAAGAAGACAGATCAAAATAAGAGGCAGTGTACAGTCCGCCCAAGCCTCCCTAGGGACATAGAGCTTTCCACCTCCCGCCATCTTGTGAACTGGATTCGATAGGCCACCAGTCAATACTGCACAGCGTGAAGACCCAAAGCGAGTGTAGAAAGTTTGAGGACCATTCACTTCAATTTATCAACTGTGGGGAGCCTGACTTCCATTTGAAACGAGATCTTTTCTTGGTCAATCCTTTACTCCAAGGAGTCGGCATGGAACTTACTCCAAACGCCCAGCATTCAAAGGTTGTTAGTATCCCCACGGGGCCCTTCCGGAGCTTCAGCATGCCTCCTCCGGAGAGACTGGAGAGACTGGAGACACGGCGGATAAGCCTTTAACCTTGAAATTCCTTCTGTTTCTTGGTATTGCTTCCGCCAAAGGTTCTCGTTTCCCCATACTGGGATATCGTTCCGAGCGCCTCAGCCTCTACTCCGACCAGACTATGTATTGCGCACATAAAGTGGCATACATTGAGTACCCGAGGACAGTCACTGGTCTATAGCTCACGCCTTGACAATAGTTCCACGCAATTCAGCCATATATGGAGAGATTACTGGTAGTAAAAACTTCCATATCCGGGGTCGGGGCTCCACGTGGAGCCCTAAACACCCCGCGTTGGGGTAACTCATCCGGGCCAGTTTCAGTATCTGTCCACGCCGAGCTAACAAGATCCTCAGAGGATTCCTAGTTCCTTGGAGATTTCATTTTTTTTCCCCAGCCCCAGACGGCCTGTTGAGTTCTTTTTGCCGGACGGCTAAGCCATCATCCCTTGCAAGGTCTAGGGTAAAGGTTTCCTTCATCGAGCTGGAGTGTTTCCCACGCGGAACTCGGCACTCTAACCCCTTCTCTGCAAAAATCGAGAGTTTCTCAACTATTGAATCGTTTGGACTCGAGATAGATACGCTCAGTAGCTATGGCCGAGTTCGATATCGCAGTCTACGGCTCGACTTCCGGCGCAGTGGCCGCAGCTATCCAAGCCGCTCGGCTCGGACGAAAGACAGTCCTCGTCTCGCCGGATGAACATATCGGTGAGAAATAACCCCTTCTGCTTCGGTTTCTCTTCTATTTCCGTTGTTTTAATGTGTATATCAGGGGGAATCCAAATCGAGGGTCTTGGGTCGACAGATATCGACAACCAGGTCGAGTTCCAGAACAGCACGGCTGTCGGCGGCCTGGCACTTGAGCTACACCGACGCCTCAGTGCGCATTATGGCCGACTCGACCAGCTTGAAGATGTCATTGCAAAGCGTCTTAAAGTACCTGAAGTGTGGAAGTTTGAGTCCTCTGTGTTAGAGAGGATTCTTGCGGCTTGGCTTGCCGAGTATCCTTCGCTTGTGGTTGTTAGGGTTTGTACGCCTTCATACCCATGCACGTTCTTTGGGACGGACAGCTAAAACTCTGTAATACTAGGAGGGACTCGTTGAGGAACCTTCGGCGGTTTCGAAAACTGGTTCTATGGTGACTTCAATACAATTAACTAACGGACAATTCATCAGTGCGCGAGTGAGTCCAACCATCACCCACCTGCACCACCCACACGCTACCCAAGTTCGCATTCTAATGCTCTGCCCAGTACTTCATCGAAGCCTCATACGAAGGAGACCTCCTCGCCGCCGCCGGAATTACCACAACCATTGGCCGTGAGCCCTCATCTCAATACAACGAAAGCCTTGCCGGAGTCCGAGATGACACGCGGTACACGCAGTTCGATGTCCCCGTTGACCCCTACCGTATCCCTCGGGACCCTTCCAGTGGCCTTCTTTCTGGAATCTCACCAGAGCCCTTTGGGGAACCAGGAGACGGAGACAGACACCTCCAGGCGTACTCGTACCGACTCCCGCTTACGGATATTGAGGGGAACAAACTACCCATCTACAAGCCGGAAGGATATGATGAGTCGCATTATGAATTGCACC
The DNA here is from genome assembly GCF_044049455.1 of Aspergillus lucknowensis. Taxonomy (NCBI): domain Eukaryota; kingdom Fungi; phylum Ascomycota; class Eurotiomycetes; order Eurotiales; family Aspergillaceae; genus Aspergillus; species Aspergillus lucknowensis. The sequence goes on along the minus strand of NW_027263598.1, from coordinate 20,118 downwards.
GGCGGTATATCCAGGCTGGTGGGAAGCTCTATACGCCTCGATTGAAGGGTGTGCCGAATCGAAAGACGGATCTTATTGGGTCTGAGGGTGTTCTTGCTACTGATTTACTCGGGATGAACGATGACTGGCCGACGGCGAATAGAACCCGACGAGAAGAGATCCTTGATGAGACGGCGCGGTTCACGAAGGGTTTGATCTGGTTCTTCGCGAATGATCCTGTCGTTCCTGTACGTCCATACAAGCTTACCTCAGCCTCTTATCAATCCTCTTTTCTTGTAATATGTTCCTGACTTGCTTTACAGCCCGAAATCCGGTCTGTCTGGTCTAACTTCGGCTACTGCCTCGACGAATTCCCAGACAACAACCACTTCCCCCGCCGCCTTTACGTCCGCGACGCCCGCCGCATGGTCTCCGACTACGTGATAACCCAACATACGGCCTCCGAGCACGACGGCGAAGGTCCAGATCCCTACCCCATCGCCGTGGCATACTGGCCCACGGACACGCACTGCGCGCGACGGGTCGTACGAAAAGGCCTCGCCCACAACGAAGGCTTTGTTTTCAAGGAGAAGAAGCACGAGTGGAGGCCGTTCGGGATTTCGTATCGGGCGCTGGTACCGAAGAGATCAGAGGGGACAAATATCTTGACGGCGACGTGTCCGAGTTCGAGCCACGTTGGGTATGGTATGTAGAGTTTCATTTACTCGCGTCTTGTTTTCGAGTGTCAAGGTGCTGACGAGAGCCTCTACTGGAATATAGGAGCTGTTCGGCTCGAGCATCAGTTCTATGCGCTCGGCCAGGCGTGTGCGAATGCTTGCGATATTGCATTGGCGGGCTCGGTGTCGTTGGATGTTCAAGATGTTCCATATCCAGCACTGAAGGAGAGACTGCTTGAACAGGGCGCCGTGCTGGATGCATCGCTAGTCGGAAAGCCTGATTTTAGCCTTTTGCATAGATAGAGGATTCCTGGTAGACATTACAGATATAAATAGAACTTTTTGCCTCGCGCATCGAACGTCAGCGCCCAGAAATGCCAAGGTTCCTAACATCTCTTGACAATTTTGGCATTGCTTGGTTTTTCGTCGGCAGCTTTGAGTATCTTGGGGGGAGACGTGCCGTGCGCGCAGGGGTTATGGTGAGGTGATGGTGAGACATGCGCCCGCCAGAGGGTACATTCAACTATACCTTACGCCTGGTGTGGCCGGGGACCTGGAGCAGATGCTCAATTTGGGAATATGGGTGGCCGTTATTGCCCTCTGAGAGCCATCCTCTACTCGACTCAGTATACTCCGCTGGCCACAATATCTCGTTGACAGTAATTTTCTTGCATCCAATGCTATGAGCCATCTAGATGCTTGGAGCTGGTATTGATGTTATCGATATGCTAGCTACCCGAACGAACCACTGCAAACAACCCACAATCCAGGACTCGCCCCCAGTCCTTCATGGGAAGACAGCATTAGTGAACCAAACGATTCGACGGAATATGGGTGGGTGGTGAAGGAGAAGTCCTCTCCGCATGACGTCAAATCCTCCAAGAATATCCCAAATCCAAAGAGGTCACGACGACCGGCTTCACCAAGCCCAGAAAGCCAGAATGAGTTGCACCGTAAGTTGTGAGTAACCCTTTTTTCAGTCAATAACTTTAACGTTAAAAGCATACAAAATATTCCGTGGAAAGTCCACTGAACAGAGAGCCCTCCGTCAAGGAGCTCGTCTCGAGGTACCGCTCGAAGAAAAGTCCTCCGAGGCCCCAATGCTAACACACTCAGCTTCATAACACCGGGAGAAATATCCTACGACCGAAATCATGGTCCAGTTCCGCACCTCTCCGCAAGCACACACGCTATCCAGATCGACGGTCTTGTCCCCAACCCTCTCCATCTGACAATTAATGAGCTTGCCACCGAATTTCCGCAACATGTGGTCTACTGCGCGCTGGAATGCGCCGGTAACCGGCGGCATACGATGCGTACAATGCTCAAGGAAGTGGAAGGGATCGATTGGGGCGACGCCGCTGTGATGAACTGCAAATGGACAGGGCCTAAGCTAAGGGATATCCTGCACCGTGCCGGAGTTCAAGATGCTCATCGGGGCCTACACGTTGCATTTTCATCTTACCAGGTGCATTGTCAAGACGACGAATGGTTTGGGGGAAGTGTGGAGCTTGAACGGGGATTGAGTGATGCTGCTGAGGTGATACTTGCTTTAGAGGTCGGTTTTGTTTTTTTTTTTTCTTTTCTTTTCTTGTTTGACGGCTTTCTAGAACATGTCCATGCGGCTAACTAGACAGATGAATGACTCTCCACTCCAACCAAACCATGGATACCCCGTTCGCGTTGTGTTGCCTGGAATTGCGGGTGCGCGATGGGTCAAATGGCTTGACAGGATCACGGTACAGGATCATGAGTCGACCAATTTCTATCAGCGCCGTGACTATAAAGTGTTACCAGAAGAGGCTGTGGACAGGGACACGGCGGAACCATTCTGGGATCAGACGCCCGCAATGTGTGAGGTGCCTATCAATTCGGTTGTGGCAGTACCAGAGGACAACGAGACGGTTTGCTTATCTGACTCAGAGAAACTCGAAGTTGAAGGATATGCAGTGCCCCAGGGGTCGCATGGGCCTATAACGAAGGTGCAGGTCTCAGGAGATGGGGGGAAGAACTGGGTGGATGCCCAGATTGAGAACCCGCCCTCCGATGACCTTGCCGGAGACAAGGTGAGGAAATGGTGCTGGGTTCTGTGGAAGGGGAAAATCCACATGGCAAAGGGGACCGGAAGGGAAGTTGTGAGTCGGGCGATGGACGCTGGAGGGAACCAGCAAAAGGAACACTCACAGTGGAACTTGAGGGGAGTTGGTTATAACGGGTATGGCAGAGCGAGGAATTTGACGGTTCGATAGCAAAAGGTCCATTGTTCAGCTGGCCACATGGTACTTATAAATGCGCATTGATCTATTGTAAGCATAGCATTATGTACAGTCGCATCGATCACGGAAGCACGATATATTTCTCCAGGTGCTTGGGGATTGCATTTCTCAGACCTTTGCTTTCGAGCCATGAGCTGGAGAAGAGCCTGTCTGCATAACGGTACGCTCCATCAGCGAGGACCGTCACCACCGTGCTGCCTTTCCCGAGTTTCTCTGCTACCTCCTTCGCCGCGACAACATTGAGCGCGGAGCTGGCTCCGAGATAAAGCCCCTCCTCGTCAAGGCACCGGTAGACCATCTCAATGGACTTCTCGTCGCTGATGTTCAACGATCCGTCCAAGGTGTTTATGTCGGGCTGGAGGTTGTCGGTAACTCGTCCCTGGCCAATTCCTTCGGTGATACTGCTTCCGGTGCGCTCGGACAGGTTCCCGCCGCTTTGAATGTAGCTGTGGAGGACACTGCCCGGAGGATCCGCAAGGAAGGACTTCACTCGCCCGTTGCTGACTTGCTTCAGATAGTAGGTAATCCCTGCGAGAGTCCCTCCAGTACCGGTCGAGCAGGTGAAGGCATCAATGTTGCCCCCGGTCTGGGCCCAGATCTCGGGTCCTGTGGTCTCGATATGGGCTCGACGATTAGCCGTATTGTCAAACTGATTGGTCCACACAGCATTGTCTAGCGATTCCGCATGCCTCCGCGCTTGGTGGTTGTAGTTGTCGGGGTTTTCAAAAGCCACTGCCGGAACCGGGTAGACCTCTGCGCCGAGCAGACGCAGAAGGTCAATCTTGCCTTGCGACTGCGTGTTGGGCATGTAGATGACAAGCTTGTAGCCCTTGGACCGGCAAACGTGCGCAAGCCCAATTCCAGTGTTACCTGCCGTTCCCTCCACAACAGTACCTCCAGGCCTCAAAAGACCCCTCTCTTCCGCATCTTTCACGACGTACAAGGCGGCTCGATCTTTGACACTGCCTCCGGGATTCTGGAACTCTGCTTTGCCGAGAACGTTGCAGCCAGTTTGTTCAGACAGCCGCTTGAGACGGATGAGCGGCGTGTTACCGATCGCTTCAAGAAAGAATAAACTGTGAGTAACTGGTCCTCCTCAACAATGGTGCTCCCCGCTCACCTTCGGTCAATCCATGAACCACGCCTTGAGCCGTGGAAACTCGGACACCGTACGAATTCTCCGCCGCACTGCGCAAGGCGGTTGTCCCAAAGCGCCGGATACTTTGTCTGAACATTCTGTGAATGCCCACGTCTTCAATTAACAATCCGAGAGGGAGAAATATCTCGGCGGAATGGTGTTCCCCAGATAGATCTGCAATGCTCGGCCCTGACTAATTGAATATCACGTGAACTATGGCGTGATAGCCGCCGGAGTCCAATCGCATGCAACGCCGAGCTGGAAGAGAGCAAAGAAAGAAGCGATATTGGGGCTCATGTGGGATCCATTAATATCGGCTGAAGCCATTATTAGTGCCAAGATTAGGCACAACAAAGAGCATGATTGCCTGTCCTGGGCTTCACTGGCACTGCTGCAACTACATCACGTGATGCTCTAGCCCTTATCGGAACTGCCTGTTTGGGGTGTTTGTTTATCCTCCGCCCCGTGACTCGCAGCAACGAACCAGCCCATCGCAATCATAACAATCAACCAACGCCAACAGAAGTTCCAGCCATCAGCCATCCACGCCAGAGACACGGCGACAGGTGAAAAGAGATATCGGGGGATTGGTGCTGCGATTTTAGGATGACCCCCGGCTTATCTACGGCCGTCAAGATTTAGCCAGCATCTCTACCGCCATCAATTACCCCTCAAGCATCGAAGATGCCCGGTCGAGTTTCCGCCCGTTCATCGTCCAACACAAGTCGCAAGGCTTCCACGCAGACTAACGCGTCAAGTGGTCGCGCTGGTTCCGCGACACCCTCCTTCGCTATTCCAGAGGAACCAGCGGAACCAGAAGCCTTCCCGAACCTTCGCCGTGATATCTGCGCAATCTTCGCAGACGCCCAGCGCTCTACCACCGGTCACCGCAAGCTCGTTGTCCGATTAAGAAAGATACAGGAAGCTTGCTGTGGTCTTCCCCAAAGGTCCTCCAAAAAGGACGGAAAGAATGCCGAATCGCCGCAAGAGAGACTGATTCCAGGAGAAGAGACGATACCCGAAAAAGAGTTCAATGTGGAAGTCGGTCGCTGCGTGTTGCGCATATTAACAATCAAGAAAACAGAACCCGTTGGCGATCGTATTCTTCGATTTCTTGGAAACTTCCTAACTCACGCCTCGGAGAAGGATGCCGAGATTTTTGGGTCAGATGAGAATGAGAATGAGGATGACATCCAGAATACGCACGAGAGGCCGGCAGCACACCTGACCACGAGCCTCGTTTCTCTTATCGTCCCTTTACTATCCGCCAAGGACAAAATAGTACGATTCCGAACCACACAGATTATCGCACATGTCGTCAATTCTCTTGACACGGTCGACGATGATTTATACCACACCCTTCGGCAGGGCCTCCTAAAACGAATCCGCGACAAGGAGCCCTCAGTCAGGGTGCAGGCTGTCATGGGCCTCGCCCGCTTAGCAGGAAATGAAGAAGATGAAGACGAAAATGATGATAGTAATGCAGCTCTTGTGGAGAAGCTTGTCGACATTATGCAAAATGACGCAAGCGCAGAGGTTCGGAGAACGCTGCTTCTCAACCTACCTCTAATCCCGTCGACGCTCCCATACCTTCTTGAACGCGCTCGCGACCTCGATGCACCCACTCGGCGAATGTTGTACTCTCGCCTACTTCCCACCTTGGGAGATTTCCGGCATTTGTCTCTGTCAATGAGAGAAAAACTCCTCAGGTGGGGATTGCGCGATCGTGATGAGAGTGTCAGAAAAGCTACTGGAAAATTGTTCTACGACCGTTGGATTGAGGACATTGCGGGATCGCACGATGATCCCGAAAGAAGCGGCCAACGATCTCCTCCCAGTATTGCGGCCCTCCTCGAACTTTTAGAGCGAATCGACGTGGTAAACTCAGGAATGGAATCAGGAATAGCACATGAAGCCATGCGCAGCTTCTGGGAAGGTCGCTCAGACTACCGGGAAGCAGTATTGTTTGATGAGCACTTCTGGGAGACCATGACAGCCGAGTCCGCCTTTCTTCTCCGCTCATTCAATGACTTCTGCCGCGTCGAGAATGAAGGTAAATACGACAGCCTCGCGGACGAGAAGATTCCGGTAGTTACCGCTCTCGCGCTCTACCTGCATAAGTACATGACCAGCCTGCTACAACGCAAGAAGCTTGCAAAGGACGCCACAGACGTGAACGACGACGAAACGATAGAGGTTGAATTTATCGTTGAGCAGTTGCTACATATCGCGATGACGTTGGATTTTAGCGACGAAGTTGGACGAAGAAAGATGTTCTCTCTGCTTCGCGAGGCTCTAGCTGTGCCGGAGCTCCCTGATGAATGCACAAAGCTCGCCGTCGAGACACTTAGATGTGTTTGTGGGCCCGACTCCGCGGCCGAAAGCGAATTTTGTAGTGTTGTGTTGGAAGCAATTGCCGAAGTGCATGATACCATTATCACTGAAGATAGCTTCGTTTCCGCGAAGTCCGAGATTAGCGATGATACCAGCAGCCGACATCGATCTGAAACACCAATGAGCGAGGATGAGAAACCATTCAACAAGGAAGAAGCAAAAGCAAAGGTGCTTCGTGAGATCGTGGTCAACATGAAATGCCTTCATATTGCGCTCTGTATGCTTCAGAACGTTGAGGGAAACCTTCAGGCCAATATGAATTTGGTAACCATGTTAAATAACTTGGTTGTACCTGCCGTGCGGAGCCACGAGGCGCCTATTCGAGAGAGAGGTCTAGAGTGTCTTGGTCTTTGCTGCCTGCTCGATAAGGTAAGCTCTATCCCTCAACGTTATTTGCCAATTTCTGACTATTGCATGATTAGACCCTCGCCGAAGAGAACATGACGCTGTTCATTCACTGTTATAGCAAGGGCCACGAGGCTTTACAGGCGACTGCTATTCAGATTCTATGTGACATGTTGGCCAGCCATCCCTCACTGCTGGCTCCTGTACCGCAGGCCGACAAGGAAACAGTGTCTCCACCCTCTTTCCAAAAGCCGCTGCTGAAGGTTTTCGCTCGGGCACTCAAAGCTAGCTCACCAAGCAGCGTGCAAACTGCTGCCGCCGCAGCCCTCTCCAAACTTCTTCTCACTCGAGCTTTCGCTCCTTCCAGTGCCAATATTCCCCCGGCTATCCAGGAATTCAACCAGAACGCCATCGAGACGCTTCTTCAGTCCCTTGTGGTTTCATTTTTCCATCCACGGACGCGCGACAACCCCGCGCTTCGGCAATCTCTAGCCTATTTCTTTCCCGTATACTGCCACTCTCGGCCATCGAATACCCAACATATGCGTAAAGTGACCGTACCGGCCATTCGAGCCGTTTTGAACTCAGCAGAGGAATATTATTCCCTTGAAGCGGAGGAAGACAGCGATGGGGAGATCGACGAGAGTGTCGGTGAGAAGGAACTGAAGAATTTAATGACAGGAGTTCTCGGCATGCTTGCAGAATGGACTGATGAGCGCAGAGTCGTTGGACTGGGTGGTGAAAGAGTCATTGCTGGAGGGCCCACAAGCTCTAATGCATGCGGGTTCATCCACCTCCAATTGGCGAAGGACATTCTGGAGCGTGTGCTAGGAATAAGTGCCGGCACCAACCGTTGCTCTAAAGAAGAAAAGAAACTCTTGTTCTCGCTTATGAGCAAGCTCTATATTGCACCCCCAACGGCGCCATCACGTTCCGCATCTCAAAATCCCGAAAACGACGATCCATTTCGTTCTAGCGTTCGAAGTTCTCAAGGCGAGATTTCTCCAGAGAACCTTGCTTTGGCCCAAGAAGTCAAGGATTTACTGGATCAGACCATCGAAGAGGGCATGGCAGTCGATGCCGCAGGCCGAAATGCTCTCGTGAAAGTGAAGAATGTTGTGCTGAAGCTCCTGGCTGTTCCGTCGACCACACGACCTGCGAGTGCACGGGGCCGAGAGAGTAGCGTCGAGACCGAAACCGACATGGCGAGTGTCCAGTCCCGTAGTGTTCGGCCGTCTGTCGAGCCTGGACATTCTCGCCGCGGCGTCTCAGTGGAGCCAAGCATCATGGAAGAAGACGAGAATGATGATAGCCGCATGACCGTTATCAAAGAGGAGGCTATGGAAGAGGACTAGATTCAGCTTCTGATTTCCTGTTGTAATGCTCGGCGCTAGGATGGTCTTTCGTTGCTTAAGATATGAAAGGTGGGTTGTATCCATGGCTCGGGTTGCAATGTAGTTATTTCTTTCTTGGTTATGAGTGTAACTATGGCATTTCACGAGTCTTTCTTATATTCTTTGTGTTGGCTGAGTTGTGCCATATACTTTGTTGGGTTATATAATCTGAGAGCCTCGGCCTTTCTGCCACCCACGAGGAAAGAGGTGTGCCAGGCTTGTTAGCAAGATACGGTATCCAGCAATATCTTCTGTGCCATTGGATTGTTCTCCATATAGCATCGAAGATTCAAGATCTCTGCTGAACGGCTGAAAGTCCCAACCAGGAAAAGATTCATGCTTGCCCCAGGGACCGGGGGACGTCATTCCAGACATGACAGCTCCAAAAGTGGCTAGCGTCTCGGCCTCAGGCTGCAAGCAGGATCATAGCATGTGGCGGCAGTCCTGACTGGTCGAAAGGTCAATCCCAAATGACTCGGTTTGCTGTGAGATGGACTCAATACCTGTCGATGAGTTATGTATTTTATCTTCTCCTCGAGAGACTGGAGGTGCCAGTTCACGGAGATTACACAAGTCTATTTCGGCGGTCTTAAAATGCGCGAAAAACAACGAACCAGGAAGTCTCTTCGGAAGCCAACCGGCGGAGAGTGGAGCCTGAGCACTCGGAAGTGAGGTATCCGTCCCCAATTTGAAAGTTCTCCCATCACGGATGGTTCTGCTCGAGACCTGGAAAATCACGAGCAATTGGCAACTACGGGAACGTTTTTGAGCTGCATTACTGTGCTGTGAAGACTGTCAGTGTGTTGAGTGCGGCTCACAGCCGGTCTCAACCGTTGGAGGTGCCAATCGTGCACCGGAGATACGAAGGAGGTAAGATACCATCAATAATATACCAGCGAGGACCTTCGGCAGTCTTCGTGTTCAAGTCTTGCCTTCCATCGGGTCAATGAGAGAATGTAGTCTCGCCTCAAAAACAGTTTGCATTCGGGAACAATCCACGATTGAGCTGATGGCAGGTGTGGTTGGGGTGTTAGGAGGAGGATGAATTGTCAGCGTCTCGGCAACAACTTGAACGTGGATGATGGATGGAAGAGCATTTGGAGAGTCCAATGAAGAGGAAGCTGTGCGCTCATCGATGGAAATGATTTCGTAGCTATAACTGGGATAATAAGAACGGTAATTCCCACCTTGAGCTCTCCAAGTCATCCAGTTCCCTCGTTCTCTCCTCTCGTTCTTTTCCCCTCGAGGCCGAACTTTTCTTTTTAATCTTGACGCTCCACCACTGAAACGAACTGGCCCTGCTTGACGGACTGGGCGACTTTCTTTTTCTCCCCAATCCTTTCTCTCTCCTCCGCTCCTCCTCCCTTCTCCTTCCTTTTCTTGTATGTTTTTTTGTTTCTTGATTCACGACTTCTTCTTTCCCTTTTGGTCGTGAATCCGTGTCTTCTGCTTCGACTTGCGGAGGCACGATTTTTTCTCCCCCTTCCCTCCTTCCGCCCCCTCCCCCCTGCTGTCCCTTAGTTGGCACCAGCAGTGAGTGTCGAGACCTTGAGCGATGGCCACCGTATCAGCTCCTTCTCCTAAGCTGGATCGCTATATCATCATCCATGTTGCAACTACCTGCGATGAGCATGGCGTCTACGTTACCAAGGACTCTGCAGAGGTGATTGAGCTGGGGTGGATCTTGTTGGATACCAAATCCTGCGAGGAGGTAGGCTGTCATTCTTCCTGCATCAATTCCTGCCCCTCTTTTTGGTCTTCTGTTGGTTGTCAAGGATAGGCTCGAGTGCGCCCGGCAATGTTGCCAGGTGTTCCTCAGTCCGACGTTCTCAGGTTTCTGGTCTTGCATACGCTGACGCTCGTCTCGTTACTTAGTTGCATCGGGAAAGTGTACTTGTCAAGCCTGTCAACACTCCAATCACACCGTTGTGCAGTAAGTACACCCTAAATTCGGCCCTCGGCTCTATCACCCCCTCGAATTCCGGTCCCTTTGTCCCTTTCCCCATCGGTGAATATCAGTTTGCTTGTGCAATGGCTGACAGTGCCCGCAAGCGAGCCTGACGACGCTGACTTGGGAGCACGTCCGCTCAGCAGGCAGCTTTCGTGATGCTATCGACCGGTTCGCTGCCTTCGCCCAGGAACACCTCGTGTCTCAGAAACTAGAATTCGCCTTCGTAACATTGGATTCATGGGACCTTCGTGTTCAGCTGCCTCGGGAGGCTCGCGACAAGGCGGTTGTCCTTCCCCCGTACCTGCAGCACTCCCGGACATTCGACCTCCGGACCGAGTATCAAAGATGGCAAACTCACCACCCAGAGTCCCTTCCCTTTGGCCCCAGCTCTCTCTCGAACATCTGTGCCGCCCTCGAAGTCGAACCCGTTCAATCCTCAGCCCCGATCAAGCATAATCTTCCTTTCCATCTGCAGGCGTTGGCTCCAGCTTCCCCTCGTCGGGCGATGGATGAAGCTGTGACCTTGGCCCGGGTCCTCCGGGGCTTGATCCGCAAATCACAGCCCGCCCATGAGCATCCGGAGATCTTGACTCGGCCAATGGATGCGAGGGCAGATGTTCGTGCTTTCTTAGCTGAACGCAGCAAGGTCCTTCATCTCAGCGGTCTTCCTCACGATACTACGCAGTCTGAGTTGGAAAGCTGGTTCACTCAGTTCGGTGGTCGCCCTATCGCTTTCTGGACCCTCCGTACACCTGACCAGCACAAGCCAACTGGTACTGGGTTTGCTGTCTTCTCATCCCACGAGGAGGTAAGTAGTTGACTTGTCTTTGGCCACCGTGTGTATTGCTGACGTCGAGAATGACAGGCCGCCGAAAGTCTCTGCATGAATGGCCGTGCTCTCAACGAGAAAGCCATCGAGGTATCGCCGTCTTCTAGCCGCGTCCTTGACCGAGCGGCAGAGATTCTCACTCCTTTCCCTCCATCAAAGAACCGCCCTCGTCCTGGCGACTGGACCTGCCCCTCTTGTGGCTTCTCCAACTTTCAACGCCGTACCGCTTGCTTCCGCTGCTCCTTCCCTGCAATGGCTGCCGCGCCTGATCCAATGGGATACGGGTACGCTTATGGCCCACCGTCGATGATGCCACCTCACATTGGCGGCCACAGCCACGGGATGGGTCACTCCCGGGGTATGGGCGGAAACGGTGGAGTGGTTCCTTTCCGTGCGGGTGACTGGAAGTGCGGCTCGGATGGATGTGGGTACCATAACTTCGCGAAGAACATCAACTGCTTGCGATGCGGCGCTCCCCGATCTGGAGCTGCTGTTGTTGCCGACTCCGCATTCCCCTCTCCTATGGATCCTCCGTCGAACTTTGGCCATAGTTCCATGAGCAGCACCCCAGCGCCCGGTCCATTCCCCTCCTCCGGGGCCGGATTTGGAGGTTTCAACCAGCCATTCGGAGCGCCTCCCAGCAACTACGGCTTGCCCTCTGGTCTCGGAAATGCACCTGGAACTTACCCGCCGATGGGGCAGATGACTCCCGGCTACGGCTCTACAAACACATCCCACGCCGCTGCGTCATTTGCAAACCCCGCAACCCAGGCAGCGTTTACCGGAGCAGATCACACTTCTTCTACTAGTGCTTCAAACGGCAACTTCTACGGGAACGAGGGATCAAACGACCCTTTCGCCTTTCTTTCAACGGGCCTAGGCGGCCTCACTGTATCGGACGATGCTCATTCTCGCCGTAATGGTGCCGGTGCTAACAAGTCACCTGCTTAAGGCGGTCGACTATGGTTTCGTTGGCTTACGATATTTGTCTATCGGGACTCCACCCATCATACTGCCATTTTTCAGCTTTATCTATCAATATGGAGATGTGGATATGTTGATGCACGTTGGTCGAAGCGTGTTTGTATACGGGATTTCTGCTGTTCTGGTGCATCAGGTTGGGAGGAGCGGGCGGGTAGCGTGTTATCATTTTGCCCCTTTTGATCCCTGTTTCTCTTTTTCTTCTCTTTTCTTCTGCCATACGTCTCAGCTCCATTTGACCCTTTTCGGTATGTGCTCGGTCTTGTGATTTGGAAGCGATGTTTCAAGGTATAGACGATGGCCCGGCAGGTGGGTACTGGCGGCTTCATCCTCAATTCTCCGGTTTGGCGTGATCATCGCTTTTTTGTCTCTCTTCAGTCGACACAAGCGTTGGCTGTCCGTCCTAGGCTTGGGGCCTCGTTTATATTGCCGCATGCCCTGATGCGGGGTACCTCAGGCATGGACTTTGCATTCTAGATACTTGGTTTTGTTTTTGATTTCCCGAACTCATCTCTGCGCTCTTCGGCAACAGGACCTTTTGGAGAATTACGGTATTGATCATGGATGGGTTACAACGGAACGGACTGTTGGGAGGTGTTGGGGTATTTCCTTTTGATCCAGCGATGACAGATTTGGGACATGCGCGGCACACCTGTCGGATCGGGAATCGTGAGTACAACAAGATTGCCCTCGATGTTTATTATTTCGCACTGTCATTTGTATCTCTTCGTGTCTTGTCTTTTATTGCGTCATTCGTCCCTGCAGAAAAAGTCGATGTGCCGTCGTGAGCAGCACTCCCTACGAAGTACATTACTACCTGAGCGAATATCATGTACAGCATCCTCCGAGTCAATGTCGATTTAAGATCTTGGTTCATACCTGCAACGACCCAAAGGCCCCTTCATGGTGCCGGATGTGGTGCGCTGACCCGAAGCTTCTCTTGTCAGCGCAAGCTGCGTGTGTTTTCTGTTGGAGCTTGCCTGTCTTTGCTTAGAGGTATTAGTCTGAATTTCTCGTAAAGAAATAGAGCAGCTGAAGCATTTTGGGATGTATGTATTCAGCGTTGGCTTTTGTGGAGGTCCTCTGGAGGAGGCGGCTGGCCAGTTAGCCGCGCGCTTGGCATTGGGAGCTGTGAGGCAACCGCGGGACTCGCGTCCACCTCCCCAACTGTCATCGCCTGAGCTGGGACAGGTCTCTCACGCCCTGGTTTCCACGAATTGCGGCGCTTTTGCCTTCTTCTGAATTGTTTCGCCTTTCACCCTTCCTTCCACAGCTTGATCACGGTCTTAGAGATACTCACCGCCCATAATGTCTGGATACGACCGAGCTCTTTCAGGTGAGATAGCTTGGGGTTCTTGAGGACCTGCTTCATTTGTAAAGGAGATGGTAATGCTGACTGAACAATGTAGTTTTTAGGTGAGGACGTCTAAATTGTGTAGCAGGATGTGCAGCCATCTGACCTTTTTCCAGCCCTGATGGGCACGTCTTCCAGGTGGAATATGCTATGGAAGCTGTCAAGAGAGGTAGGTCGACTCCGGGACTATGTCGCCAAACGGACTACGAAGGAGCTGCTGTTAATCTCAGCCTGATATTATAGGGACTTGCGCTGTCGGCGTAAAAGGGAGGGACATCGTCGTGCTAGGATGCGAGAAACGGTCCGCTCTAAAGCTGCAAGATACCCGCATTACACCGTCAAAAATCGCTGTCCTTGATAACCACGCTATTCTCGCCTTCGCCGGTTTGAACGCCGACGCTCGAATTCTGATTGACAAAGCGCGGCTAGAAGCTCAGTCACATCGGTTGACGGTGGAAGACCCCGTCACCATTGAATACATCACCAAATACGTTGCTAGCGTGCAGCAGCGGTACACGCAGAGTGGAGGTGTTCGGCCCTTTGGTATTAGTACTCTGGTTGTTGGATTTGACCCGAACGATAAGACGCCAAGGCTATACCAGACCGAGCCCTCGGGTATTTATTCTGCTTGGTATGCTACTGGTTAGCGATTAACGGATGCGTGGTGACTGTCCGCTGACTTGGGGATTGTCAAACAGGAAAGCAAATGCTATCGGCCGTTCTAGCAAGACCGTCCGCGAATTCCTCGAGCGCAATCACCAAGATGAGATGGACCGGGAGCAGACGATTCAGCTCACAATCAAGTCATTGCTGGAGGTGGTGCAGACAGGCGCCAAGAATATCGAAGTCGCTATCATGTCACCCGGCAAAACGATCGAGATGCTGCCGGATGATCAAATTGAGTCTTACGTTAAGAATATAGAGACTGAGAAGCAAGAAGAGGCCGCGAAGAAGAAGACTCGCACCGGCACCACAACGGCAGCTATTCTTACACGGTCTGGAGGGGAATCAAGCGAAACGACCCGGGAGTAGTCCGCTGACTGGACCGAGGTAGCAATGTGATTAGAAGGGTGATGTGGGCTACGTTGAATGTCTAGCATCTGGGATATTCCTGGTAGAAACGAAACCATCTACGAAAATAAGGATTCATTTTCAAAATTCATATACCGAGGTATAGAATCCCACTGGGGGAGATGCATTGATGTATCGGGAACGGTTATGGCGCGTAAGAAGTCGTTAATCATCGTAATATATGGGATGCTTGCCTACCCTAGGCGATCGGCGGCGTCTTTGGCACTGAAGATGGAGCGTTCTTGATCTCCCCGCACACGGTCGTCTTTGAGCATTCTAGGGGCTTGTTAGGCAGATTGCTTTTCTCTCGGATGACCGCTGCATACCTGGAGTTGATTCGCACATCGTCGCCTTCCACTTGTAACGTCGGTTTCGGGGTCACGGCCTCGAGAACGAAATGGTTATCGCAATGTGGGCAGTACTCGTCGCTAGTTGAAGAAGTCCTCCTTAGTCCTGAAAACTACCGTGGACCGCACGGATATCGGTACGTACCTCTCTTCGAATTCCTCTGCGTCCTTCCGAAAACATTTCTTGCACTTCTTGCACGCAAATGTCTATTTTCCGTTTAGCTGCTGGATTATGACCATCGAAGTAGGAGAGCGCGGAAACCATTTCGTTAGATTTTTGCAGGGGATGGGATTCTTGTTCAAGGTGGCATTCGGCGCAGTCGAACCATTTGCGGCCTGTGGAGGAAGACAAATGGTCAGTAATGAGGTTCCCGATAGACTTTTAAATGTAGAATTATGGAACCACACGCACAGCAAGTGGAACGAATGGCGACCTGGGCGTTGAGGATGTGTTTACTGTGAATTTAGTTAGCACGAGCCGTGGGTTCGGATTGTTAGGGGGTCTGCAGTGTACTCACCACATCATTGATCGATGATTATGGCGGGCGACGGGGTTCAGAGATCAGAGTCTTTGAGGGGAACGAAGGAAGGGAGAGGAATTAATGATTGAGATTGGACCCTGATCCGCGAGATTGGGCTGGATAGCGGCACGTTGAACAGAGGTTCCTGAGGCCGGACGCTAAAAATAATTCGAGTTTCTATCCACGCGACTCGGCGTTTGCCTCAAGAGTCAAGAAGCAATAGTCGTCATCAATTAGAGCTCTCTCAAAAATTAGATTCGATAGCTGTTCTCACTGTTCTCACTGTTCCGATTCAGCTGGTTGTTCTCCTTTTCCATCTTCTCCTCCTTCTCCTCCAGTTCGTCCGTTCGCATCCCACACTCCTTCACCTCTCAGACTGCCACTTCTTTCATTCCCCTCCCACCTGCGCGCCGAAGCCTCGTTTCATCGTCGTGATTGTTGAGCATCTTTTACTTCGGCTTATGACGCCCTGTCCGAACACACTCTCGATCTCCGCTGAATTCCTCTTCCTTTCTCGCCTGTCACCCCCTTACATCTGACCTCCTCGCGCCCAGACCTAGCCAAAGCTCGGCGAACAGCCTTACCCAGGCACAACTTCTGTCAATCATTCACGCTTCCGATCGGCTTCGCTTCGCTGCGTACTGGCGGGATTCGGGTGGAACGATTTACGAATTGTCACTGGGGGCCTATGGTTCATTTTCTCCACCGATCTCTGTGCCGGGTTTGTTGTCATGGAGGGAAACGGCAAGGGTCAGGACGCTACGGATAGCGCCCCCATTGTACGTCATGCACAGCGCTATACGAGATCTACCGGCTAACAAACATTGATACCCAGAGACCCGTATCTTCTTTACTTTCCCACTTCGAGAATCTCTCACATCGCCGTTCTCCGTCTGCAGCACCCACCGTTTCGCACGAGAGCACACTCCTCAAGGCACCGGAGCCGGGCGTCGATTTCCGCTCATCCTCCCGAGCTTCTCTTGATCTACCTCGTCCTTCCCCATGGGCATCAGCGACAGACTTGCCAAATGGACAGCGGAACGACTATGGGAATGGGCTTCGCGGACGGAATGGCCAGTCTCCCGCGATTTCACCTGGGAGGCGACAAAGCAGGCCAATGTCGATGAACTTCCATTCATCACCGCAGCTGGCTCCAACCTTGACGGTAGACTCCCCTCGTTCTCCTCCGCGTGGGTTTGGCACATTCGGAGACCGTGGAGATGATGTCCGATTTGGGCGCAGTCCCCCGAGTGCGTCACAGGAGTCATCGGCCCTTTCTTCTGAGAAAGCGTCGTCTAGCCGGCCGACCACGCCAATGAATACCTCACCTATTCCGACAGAGCGGAGAGCTGGTCACTTATCCCCTGGTTTGTCTACGTCGGCGGGATCAACTAGCGAAGTCCCCTCCTTCTCTCCGCCTCACCGCGCCCCGAAACCTAAGATCCCCGCAAAGCCAGCAGCCCTATTGTTTCATGATCTGAGCCCATCTCTTACACCGCGCCAGCCCCGAGACTCTTCCCAAGACCGCGTGTCGCCCTTCAGCACTCCACCGAGCAGCCCTGAGAAGAAGCCGGTGCAGCCTCCGCGTCCTACTTCTCGCCAATCACCGCCGCTTTCCGCCGTAGAAATGCCGTCACGACGGTCCATGGACAGATCACCCGCTCCTCCCCCACCAAGGCAAACGTCAGCTTCACGTCGCTCGCCGGTTCCGGAACTCCCACAACAAACTAAGCCGCTTAGAGTGCAGATTCCCAACGGGCCTTCTGTCCAACCGGCGGCTTTATCCAGTGCACCATTACCGGCACGGCTATTTCAAAAAGGTGATAACCCTCAGGACCGGCCGCATCTTCCACCAAGGCACGCGTCTGTGGTCAGGAGGGATGGTAGGTCACCTTACAGGCAGCCCCCGCCTCTTGAACCTCCAGCATGCCCAAAACCAACCTCCGGACCGGAACCAGTTCGGACTCCCAAAATACAGCGGCAGCCGTCATTCTCTCGAGACAATAAACATGTGCCGCCTCCGTCAGCTCCAGAACGGGGCCCGGTGGATCGACAGCCCGTGCGACCTTCCTTGAGCCAAGAGACGTCCATTGTGGACGAGGCACCTGTACGCACTGACTACCCGGACGCCTCGAACACCAACCGACGACCCCCGGTCCTGAAAGTTGGGCCTAGGGAAATCAACACTCGCTATGATACCCGACTAATGGACGTGTGTGGGAAACACGTCTGCACAACTGGTTACATCACGCGTGTCTGGAATCTTTCGACTGGCGAACAACTCATGAGCCTTAGCCACGGAGAAACCGTCAAAAGTCTGTCTTTGGCGTTCAAGCCGGGGGCTAGTCTTGAGGACGAAGGCCAACGGGTTTGGATAGGCACAAATAACGGGGAGCTTCACGAAATCGATGTGACGACTGGGTCAATCGTGGCCTCACGCGCATATCCCTCCCGCCGAGAGGTTATCAAGATCTTACGCCACAAGAAGGAGATGTGGACCCTCGATGACGAAGGCCGGTTGCTCGTCTGGCCGCCGGATGAAAGCGGCGTTCCCGATCTCCATTATAGCTACCACAATCCTTATGACAGGGTTGCAAAAGGACATACTTTTTCAATGGTCGTAGGAAATGCCCTATGGCTTGCTACCGGCAAGGATGTCCACGTGTACCGACCTGATGCACGCGACGATACTTCTTTCAAGGTCCTTAAGCGGCCATTGGGATCGCACCACTCTGGAGAGGTCACTTCTGGTGCTTACACTACTCGGGATGGCGGTCGAGTCTACCTAGGGCATTCGGATGGAAAAGTCACTGTCTACTCTGCGAAGGACTATAGCTGTCTCGGTGTCGTAAATGTCAGCGTCTACAAAATCAACTGCCTTGGTATTGTGGGTGACAATCTCTGGGCCGCTTATAAAACTGGGATGATCTATGTTTACGACACACACACTAATCCGTGGACGGTTTTAAAAGACTGGTGTGCGCACGACAGTCCTGTATGCGGCTTCCTACTCGATTCTAGTAGCGTGTGGACGATGAACCGACTTCAGGTGACCTCTCTTGGGACGGACAATTGCATCCGCTTGTGGGACGGAATGCTTGAGGACGATTGGCTGGGTACGTATTGTTTCCTAATTCCTTGTCGTGAGCTAATGGTAGTACAGAAATCCAGATGCAGAAGAGAGATGTGGAGTTCTGTACTTTCCGCGAGATCAGTGCTGTGGTCCTCACCTGGAACGCTGGTGCTTCGACCCCCGGGAATGTACGCAGCTCTACTTTCATCCAAGAGGCCATACATCCCGAAAACCCGCCGGAGATCCTGGTTTTCGGGTTTCAGGAACTTGTCGATCTGGAGAACAAGAAAATCACCGCTAGTATGCCACCCATAGCGAGATTTGGAGTCAGATTGCTAACAGGTCGCAGAGAGCTTGCTACTAGGAAGCAAAAAGAAGGAGAGCGGCGAGAAGGAACATATGAGCCGTCAATACCGGGTTTGGATGGAGCATTTGACGCGGTGTATTAATGAGTGCATGCCTCTTGAGGAATCCTATGTGCTCCTGCATAGTGCGAATCTCATTGGCCTCTTCACGTGTGTTTTTGTGAAGCACAAAGAGCGCAGCAAGATTAAAGGCGTCAGCGCTGCCGAGGTGAAGCGTGGTATGGGAGGATTGCACGGGAACAAGGTAAGCCTCCGATGAGTCGGCTTTCGTCTCGGCCTCGAGCTGATTGTACAGGGTGCTCTTGTTTTCCGCTTTGTTCTAGACGATAGCTCCTTGTGCTTCGTCAACTGTCATTTGGCGGCAGGACAGACGCAAACCACGCACCGTAACAACGATATCGCAGCTATTCTCGAGACCGAATCTCTACCTGTCGAGTCTAGTTTCACATCTCGGCTGGATCATTTCGTTAGTGGCGGGGACGGATCAATGATCATGGACCACGAAATTTGTATCCTGAATGGAGATCTCAATTACCGCATCGACTCGATACCACGGAATGTTATTATTGAAGCCATCCGTAGCAACAACCTCGGCAAGCTCCTCGAGCGGGATCAGCTACTGGCATCGAGGCGCAAGAACCCAGGGTTCCGGCTGCGAGCGTTCCAAGAGTCCCCGATCACATTCGCCCCGACGTACAAATATGATGTCGGAACGGATGAGTACGACTCCAGCGACAAGAGGCGGGCCCCCGCCTGGTGTGATCGGGTTCTGTACAGGGGACTCGGGCGAGTCAAACCGCTGGACTATCAACGTCATGAGGTCCGAGCGTCGGATCACCGGCCAGTGAGCGCGAGGTTCAAGCTCCGTGTAAAGACGGTACTTCCCCAACAACGGGATGCTGTGTGGGAGACCTGTCAGAAAGAGTTCCAAACTGAGAGGCGGAGGCTAGCATCTGAGGCGAGGTAAGTAGCTGTTAAGACCCCTTTCGCTTTAAGTACGTCCACTGATAGGCGACACAGCATCGAGTACCTGATAAGCGTCCTTGGAACAGATGCCAAACAAGCACGGGCTCTGATCCTGGGCAATGAGAGCTGAACGCCACTATTGTGTCCTATTATTTGCGTTTGGTTTTCCTTTCTTTTCCGCCTATACTTGCATCCTTTTTAGAGGTTGGGATATCTTATCAGTTGCCTGATTGGAAGGCGTGGAGTACTGCATACTATCTCGGTCGCCCTTCTTGCCTTCTCGCAGACGGTAGTGGCCTATACGACTAATGACTTACGATAGACATGTATGATGACCGGGAAGGAGTTAGAGTTGCCTGTGACTGAGGCGGAGCTTATAATCATATAATATGGTGTATTTGTATGAGATGTGTATCTATCACGAGTTCCAAAACCGTTGGAACCTTTAGGAAGGAAC